>NC_135482.1:135273020-135575270 GCF_052094955.1 Ictidomys tridecemlineatus
AGATAGGAAAAATCATGCTCTACATATGTAATAAGAATTTTAATGCATTTAGATGTCATATATAAATAAAAAATTAATATAAAACCAGTTAAATTTTAAAAAGTATATAAAAATGTCTTTCATCATAGAATGGCATATTGAATGTTATTCCTAGAATTACCACTAGATGGCACTGTTGTCTTAATTTATTCTCCTTGATCTTGGCTTGGAATGAACTTCATAGGATGGCAAGCTACTTGAAGAAAAGTAGTTCACCATTTGGTTTCCAAGTAAACTAGCTCCAAGGTAAGAAAATTTAGCTGTTTTAGGAATGCCTTCAGGGAACTACTTCATTCTCCTTTTGTAACATACCTAAAACTTAATTCTCTTTATTGTCGATGAATTATTTCTTATCACTTCTATATTTTCAGTACTTCTGTTTAAAAGCTTTTCCCTCCCCTGCGTTCTCCATGGAGATGAGGAAAAACAGATCATCTTCCTATATATAAAAACGTTTCAAAAACAGGCCAACATAAAATTGATTTTAATCTTTCTTTTCCTAAGGCAAAAATAATGTAATTTCTTTTAACTCTGAGCACATTTCTTACCAGCCACTGTACCTAACTTTTAATAATTTAAAAAATCAGATCTGGGATTATGGATTCCAAAATATTCCAAGAATCTGGGTTTTGCTCATGGTCAATTTGTTTGCTGGTTTTCCAGAGTTTCAGCCATGTGACCTACCAACAGTTTCTTTGGTTCTCAAATACAGAGAATGAAACGAATATTGGCTTCAGCTGCTTATTTCCTTCTGCTGTTGATAAAAGAGGTTGAGTGGGCAGGGACGTGTCAGTGCTACTTGTCCCAGACAGACCATCATGTTCTTTCTCACCTCGGACGCTACACTGGTTATTCCTGCTAACCGGAAGCTCATGAGCCCCCACCCAGTGCTCTTTCTTCTTGTCTAGTCTCTGCGCATCTTCAATCTGAGAATAAACATCATGTTCTCAGGAGTCACTGCCACACACACCCAGTCGTATGCTCTGTGCTGTTCTCCCTTGTACCTTGTGTTCGTCCGTTGTAGAATTTTGCACACGTGTAGTGATTTCATTATTTGTGAGCATTTGTTGAACATCTGTTTTCCCTCCATTACACTCCACCGAGTTAGGGATAAGGTCTGTTTTATTTATCTACAAAGCCCCAGCACAAGTAGGAACTTAGCATTTCTATTTCAACTAACTACTCGGCTTACTTTGTACTCTTTGCTTTTCTGGGAAGATAATGATTCTTAGTAGGGCAATTGTCAGGAATCAGGAAGTAGACAGGAATGTGACTTGTTGGAAGATCTTGAAAAATGAAAACAGACCTGTGGGGAGCTATATGGGCAGAACAGATGGTTGTACACACCTGTCTGGTGATGAAGGTTAGGATCAGAATTTAGATTTTGTACTATGGACAGTGAACACTATTGGGGGTGATTTTAAGAGGGGAATGATGTAGTCAAATGGTTATAATCTACCAGGAATGGTGAATGGGTCTTGAAGACAAAAGCCATTTGTATCTGACAGCTGTAGTAGTAATCTATTAATTTATTTTAAGTTTGTAGATGGACACAGTACCTTTATTTATTTTTATGTGGTGCTGAGGATCAAACCCAGTGCTTCACTCATGCTAGGCAAGCGCTCTACCACTGAGCCACAACCACAGCCCCTGTAATAGTAATCTTGACTTCGTGCCTGCCCTTCCTTTGAATTTTTATCTCTATCTGAGATTTTTTGAGGTTGTTTTTACCATGCTTTAGAATTCTTGCACACAAATGGGGATGATGACAATAATGACAATGATGATGATATTATCACAAAATAATATCTAATATTCACTGAATATGTACAATGTATCAGGCACTGGACTAATCCCTTTTTAAGCATTGATCAAATATTAGCATACATAAACACTAATTTAAAGGGCCTCATGTTAAATACTTCTAGTTCTCACTCTCAGAGTTTCTGATTCAATAGGCCTAAAAATTTGCATGTTTCTGACCAGACCCTAGATGATATTGATGCTGTGATCCAGGGACCAGACTTTGAGAACTCCACATGGTGTCATTTAAATGTCAATACAACTGTAAAAGATAAGTACCACAATTATCTCCTCTTTATAGATAAGGAAACGGAAGCTTGGAGAGTTTAATAACTTGTTTAGAGTCACACAGCTGGCACGTGGCAGAACCACCAAATCCAAGCTCATCTAACTAAAGGTTGATCTAAACCCTCAGAGCAATGGTTCTCAAACTTCTTGTGCATCACAATCAGTGGGGGAACTTGCTAAACATTCAGGCACTAGAGTTCTATCTGTTTCTAACAAATCAAATGGTGTAGAGGGGAGGACAGGCTTCTCTGGGTAATACCCAGCAATTTTGAGAAGTGAACATTTTGTGATTTCTTGGAAGTTAAAAAAAAAAATGCTGCAGTCTGGTCTCATCCCGGGATAAATTTGATTTTTTTTAAAATTTGTTTAAATTAGTTATACATGACAGGAGAATGCATTTTGACACATTTTACACAAGTGGAACATAACTTCTCCTTCCTCTGGCTGAACACGGAACAGACTCACACCAGTAGTGTAATCATACATGTATACAGGGTAATAATGTCTGTCTCATTTTCCTGTCCTTCCCATCCCCACTGTCCGACCCCTCCCCTCACTCCTTCTGCACAATCCAACATTCCTTCATCCTCCCCCCCCATCCTTGCCCCCACCATGGATCAGCATCCACTTATCAGAGAAAACATTCGGCCTTTAGTTTTTTGGGGATTGGCTTATTTCGCATGGCATGATATTCTTTAGTTTCATCCGCTTACCTGAAAATGCCATAATTTCATTCTTGTTTAAGGCTGAGTAACATTCCATTGTGTATATGTATCACATTTTCTTTATCCATTCATCTATTGAAGGGCATCTAGGTTGGTTCCATACTCCAGCTATTGTGAAATGAGCTGCTATAAACATTGATGTGGCTGCATCACTGTAGTATGCTGATTTTAAGTCCTTTGGGTATAGACTGAGGTGAGATAACTGGGTCAAATGGTGGTTCCATTCACATTTTCTAAGGAATTTCCATATTGTTTTCCAGAGTGGTTGCACCAATTTGCAGTCCCCCCCCACCCCCCCTGCCGCCAGCAATGCAGACATAATCTGATTTGTTTGAGCTTCATGGTGGCTTGGGAATTAGGACTTTTAAACTCTTACCAATGTGATTCAATATGCAGCTTGGGAAGAGTGAGAACCACTGCACTAAGATTTTGTCTCCTGAACTTGACTTTTCATCTCTTTGAAACACTTGAAAAGGAATTCAGTCTGCAAAAGAGGTTAAAGCCAGAAGAGACTGAACACGAGGCTTTACTAAGGAGTCTTGAAGCGGGGAGATTGGGTTTAGGTTGTTCTCATTTACTTTGTAACCTCAAGTGACTCACCAAAAAATCTTCTGATAGGGGCTGGGGTTGTAGCTCAGTGGTAGAGCACTTGTCTAGCATGTGTGAGGTACTGGGTTTGATTCTCAGCACCACATATAAATAAATGAATAAAATAATGGTTCATCAGTTTCTTAAAACAATGTCCTGAGCTACAGTTTCTTCATGTATAAAATGCAAAAAATACCTCAAGTTCTCTGTTATCCCTGCACGAGGGCTGTGGATGTAGCCCAGTGGTAGACCACCTGCTTAGTACGCACAGGGCCCTGGGTTCAATCCCTAGCACTGCAGGGAGAAAGATAGACAGAAAGATAGAAAGAGATATCCAAAGAGACCTTTCATCAAGGATCTGTCCAAGCTGGTAATAAGTGAGGTCTGTTTATCTTGTCCTACATGCAGAAGTCATAACACCCAGCTTATATTCAGGTAATTATGTCAAATGTATTTTCTTGAATTTTTTTTTGGGGGGGAGCAGGCATAAACAGAGACAAAATCTTTTTCATATCATCAATCTGCTTTCCTGAAAGCACCAAATTACGGGCAGGACTAATGCATTGAGAATGCTTAGTGCCAGTTTATTGTGGCTTGGTATGACATATCGCCAGCTGAAAAGCCATCACAGAGAGAAAAAAGTCATTCACAGTCTAATTTAAATAATGGCCACATCTTTTCAATGATGACAGACTGTGACAGTTTATAGGTTTTAGATGGTGACTCCTACACTTTGTAAAAACAGATCAGCTGCCAGTGGACCTACAGTTATTGCCCCACTCCCACCCCTTCCCGTTGTGAATTTTTAAAGGGAAATTGTGTGGGCAGTTGTTAACTGCAACCAGGTAAAGTTTGATGAGTGAATGGATCTATCAAGTGACTTTACTTTTATAGTATTAGCTGCTTATAAAACTGCAAGTTCTGAGCCCCCCCCCCTTTCCCACTTTTAAGTATCCATACTGTCTTCTTAGAGAAGAGGTAGAAAATAATGGGGAGGAGCTGAAGGAATATCTCTTTGTGAAGATGGAATTGGGAAGTTAGAAATTATCTTATCTCTTCTGTAGTAAAGCACCACATTGACTCCAGGAAACCAGGAAGGCATGGTGTGGTGGGGTCGCCTGACACCAAGACCAGAGTGCACAGAATCCCTTTTTCTTTCTTCAAGGAAAGGTGGTCTTTGCCAGTGCTTCCATAGACACAGACTTTTCTCTCTATGCAAAGTATGTATGTAAAGATGGACGAGGGGCCTGCACTGCATACCTTGGGCAGCCTGCTCACAGGCAAGGGGCCAGTGGAGTAAGGCCCACCCTCCCATTATCCTGGGGAAAAAGGGAATTTCCAGAAGTAAATGGGAGGTTCTTTGCTCTGTATTTAGAGTGAAGGGGACAGAGATCCAGAGTGGGAATAATAATAACTACTGTTTGCAGAATATTCTAAAAGATTATCAAAAATTCCTTACTAAACTCTGCTAAAAGGAGCTGTTGTATCAGGTCCTAAATTGTCAAGACGCAAAGATTGTACTTAAAAAAAAAAAAAAGTTCTTTTGAGAGATTTAGCCATGAGCTGCTAAGTATCAAATCCAGTAGCATCGTCAGTGTTCCTCTGACTCGGCCATAACACTTACCAAATTGTGTTGGAATTGATTGTTTTCCCTCCTATACTCTCAAACCTTTGAGGTAGGCAATGCATTACTAATCAGTACCCGGAGTGCTGGTACATAGTCGGTGTTTGAAAAATGTTTATTGAATAAGTGAATAAATATCTGAATCAATGTATAAAAACCCAAGAGAAAAATCAGCAATTTAAAAAAATTTGTATTTTTAAAAATTGTATGTTCTCTTTTTAAATTCAGCATACTCTAATCATAATCATACTTTATCAGTATGATTGTTACTTTATGTTATCAGCATGGAAATACAAATAGCCTTCCTCTCCTCAAATCTCTTGGGATTCCAGAGTTGTATTTTAGGAGAAAGTTTTTTGAACCTTTCTAGAGGACAAAGCCAGAATGGTTCCTCAGCCTCAGGGGTGTGTTCAGTGTAAAAGTCCCAGCAACAATCTGATCTATTCAATGGCGGGTCCTGTTTTCAGCAGTTGTTGCTCTGGTTAATTGGACCCATTTCTTTTCTTGTTTGCTTTCTTTATTGCACGACTTTTCTGGACCACAGGCAGCTCTAAGAGCACTACCTCAGGTTCTCTGTTCCCCCTGCAGTGAGGCAGTGATCTGTGGCTGCCTGTGATCTCCACACATAGGTCTCAAGGGGCTTTAGGCTCAGAATCCAAGCTCACCTCTTTTGTGTTGGTTTAATTGGATTCGCATAACAGGTTAGGTCTTGAGGACCTTCTAGACTCAGCCACATTCTGGGCTGGGACAAACCCTCCCCAGACTTCAGGCCCTTCCTTTGAAAGAAAGACTCACCGAAGACTTCCCCTACCTTTCTAGAGAGCTCACTTGGAGCCCTTATGGTCCCTACAGGGCATTGACAAGAATATCCCAAACATTCTAATAATGTTGAACTTCAAAAAGACAAAAGGTCAGATTCATCTTCCTTTCTTCCCAGGAGTCTCCTAGACCTTGGTGTGAACTTGTACAAATGCCGACTCCGTCTACAAAGGGATATAGAGAGGGGAGACAGTCACTCCCCAATGATTCTGTTATGGTATTCCCCCATAATAATAGACACCTGCTAGCCTTAATTTTGACCAACCAAGATGGATTGGACAAGTGACTTATTCTTGGAAAAGTTCGCTCCAAGATGTCTCATTATGTGCATAAATTTAAGAGTTATAGGAACAAACGCTTATTTTAAAATTTCTTCTCAACTCTCTCTTTCTCTCGGAAAGTCCACAGACAGTGTTAACAATAATCATACCTGGATAATAGGATTGCAAAATATTTATTTTGTCAAATAAATACATGCTGTTTGAACAATAGAATGTTAAGTATTGATAAAACAAAGAAATGAGAAGCAAATTAATCAAATAACTGTAGAGTGAAAGACATAACCGTAAGTGCAGAGCTGGAAGTTTTCTTTGAAAAATAAAACATAGCATTGTCTATAGGTTTTATCTTCTGTTACTTGAAGCCCAACAATAAGTGAGTTTATAAAAATTTCTGTTCTGTTTGAAGGTGTTAATGACAACCCATGCACACAACTAAAGATGTTGGTCTGCTTGTTTGTGTTATAGTAGTTTGAATACATATAAATGTAAACTATATTTCTTGCTCTATTTTAGAATTTACTACTATTATTTTTTATATATATATATATATATATATATATATATATATATATATATATATATATATATATACATGAGAGAGAGAGAAAAGAAATTTCAAAACTTTTATTGCAGAAAGAACAAAAGCATTGCTTCCACTTGTGCTTACATACCATTTTACTGTCAATCTAAAATTTTCTAAGGTCTTTGAAGATAGGGTGGAAAAATAAGACTCTAACTCAACTTCCCACTATACACTCACAACACAGATCACTTTTGTGACCCCCAAAGGCATAATAACCCAGCAATCAGTTCTGCTGCACACATCAGCTGGGTGTCCTTCAATTCAATTCTGATGCTGCCTGGAGACAGCCTCGGGTGGAGATGCCTGTTGCTAGCTTCCCGTTGTCTCTCCTGTGCTTTTCTGGATCTCCCATTCAGGGATCTCCCATTCCCTCTTTGGGTTCAGTTAATTTTCTGAGCTGCTCAAAGGCCTCCCCCGGTTGCCTGGTTCATGAGAGAGGATAACAAAGGATATGAATGAAGAGATGGAGAGGATGGAGAGGCAAAGCCTGCGGGAAGGGTGCAGAGCTCCCATGCCTTCCCCAGGCACCACCCAATGGGAACCTACACGTGGTCAGTTCTCTACTTTCTTGGAGCATGTTTCTTCTGGGTGTTTTATGGAAATTTCATCGCATACTTAATTCTAATAGACGATGTGGGCAAACCCAGCCAAGCCTGTCCCAGTTCTTCTGGGCCTGTCTGCCCAGCATTCCTACTTCTTGGGCATAGGGCAGGATACCCTCTCAAAAGGGGGTCTTCATATTTACCATCAGACAAGTTAGTTCAGAGAATTTCTTTTCGGCTAACTCCAAGGCAGAGGAGGATTAGAGTTTCTGTGACCTGAATTGGGGCAAAGAAGTCTAGGTTCTATGGCTTTCCTGTGGAGGGGATTATCAACCTCCACAACTGTGGACAAAAATCAAAAACTACCTCACAAGTGTGTTTTCAGGAAGCCTGGAGAAATATTTCATGCAATTATTTTCATTTATAGTGTTATTTTATTTTATTTTTTAAAAATTTATGTTTTTAGTTGTAGTTGGACACAAAACCTTTATTTTATTTATTTTTATGTGGTTCTCAGGATCGAACCCAGGGCCTCACACATGCTAGGCGAGTGTTCTACCGCTGAGCCACAACCCCAGCCCCTATATCGTTATTTTAAATGTAATTTTAGGTGTTGCTTTAATCTCCAAACATATCATCAAAATAAAATACTCCTAGAGAAACACTTTAGTTGTAGATCAGAGAACATTTTAAGAACAGAGAACACATTTATTGGTTGAATTACCCTTCAGTACCCTGGTTTACATGCTACATGATGTCCAAACACTTGGGAAAGACAACATATGCAGAATGTGCTGTTGGTTGGCTAAAATCTGAAATCCCTAACATCAGTTCAATATGGTGAGAGAGCAGCTCATTTACTCCTCTGATTTCCATGGAGCTGGAGTTGCCACAGCGAGGCCTGTGATAACTCACCCTCCCGCACAGCTGGGAGGATGAGAAAAATGATTTCATTAGGAAGAAGATTCCAAATTGGAAGCGAGTTGCTTTTACAAATTTCATAATAAAAACTGATTTTTGTGCTTTCCATGTGCTTATTCTGCAAATGTGTAGTGCATTTCTGTCTGCTAGGTTTAATTTTCTAATTTGGGTCTGGTTTGTACGTGAAACTGATTTGAATAAGTTACAGGAAGGTTGTTAAGGCGTCTTCGGGGGGAGTTGGAGTGGCTTAGTCACAGGAACTTCATTATCTTCTAAAGGCTATCTGCTCTCAAATGTCACCAAATTCAGTGGGCAAGAGATCCCTTGTATTATGTCATACCCATTAGATTATTTCATGATTCAATGAGTCACAGAATCAGGATTGTTTTAGTTGGGAAGGACTGTGGTGATTTATCTAGTCCAGTGGTTACAAATTGGCTGGAAATGGAGGTGGAGGATGGGGTGGGCAAGGAAAACAGCATGGGATTCAGCTTGGAAGCTGTTCCAAAACCCACATGACAGAACTTTCTGATCATTTCCTCCTCCCTCCGACATGGCAGGTAAGAATCCCTCCGAGGTGGGAATATATATATTTACAGGAACTTCTTAGGGAATTCTGATGGTATTCTCTAAATTGAGGGGATTCTGATGAGAACTCTAAATTTTATATTCATGTGTAAAGAGAAGGAGAAAAGAAATTGTAGAAAGGTAAAGTAAATTTCCAGCATGAACAGATTCATGGCCAGCTATCTAATTCTTTGGCTCTTTCTCTTCAAAATATTTTGAAGGTATTAAGTATATCAATATATCACTCAAGTAATCTCTTTATTTTTCTTCAGAAAAGGTATATACAGTCCAAATGTTGATGTAATTGTGTTTGGTTCTTTCCCAATTTGGGAAGGTGTAAGGCAAGTTATTATATATGTAGACAGGAGCAGGCATCCAGTGATAATTCTTTAAGAGGGACTGTTTTTCTTTTTCTTTCTTTTTTTTTTGCTGTCCTCCTGTTCTTAATAGGGACAGACCATTCAGTCCCTGTATCTTTCCATGAATACCCGCTAGATAAACTGTTAAAGTTATATTTTCTTGAAAATATTAAATATTTAAGTCAGGAGTCTATGAACTTATATTATCGAATGATTTCTCTATCATTTTTACTTTATAAATAATAACAACATAGATATGCACCAACTATGACCAGTTTGTTATGAGGTTTAATATTAACTTCCAGTTCTTTCTTATCAAATCAGCATTGGCAATACTTAGCTAATACACCTAACAGAATAGCCTGGCTTCTACGTCAGGAAAGCCTCATTTTCTTTCTGGCTTTGATGATCCTTTCCTGTAAATCATCACATTCTATGCTCCCCTATTTTTAGGAATCCTATTACAAAATGTGGAAGTTGATCTTTGCTCGTGTACTCATTCAGTGTGTGGTATCTATATACTAAATTTTGTTCAAGAATGTTGATTTTTTGAAATAAAATGTTTTGTAAAAGGCTGAGTGCCTGGCTCACTATAAAATATTGGAATATGATTTCTGTCTCTCTTTAACCTGATTGCTTAGTCTCTAGGTACTTTACCCACTTGCCAAATTTATCAAGTTTAATGCTAGCAGATGAATTTAAATCTTTTTTAGGTGGGGAAAAAATACTTCCTGCCTAAAGTATCAACAGAAAATGAATGCTTTATTGAATAAAAACAAAACAAAAACAAACTTCAGCTATTTATCCAGGCTTAAAAGCGTCGCTATTTAAACATTAAGGAGTTTACTTGAGCAACAGCAATACATGAATTGGGCAGCTCCAAACGGGAAGTGGTTCAGGGGCTCTGCAGAAGCTGATTGAAGTGGAAACTATTATAGGGTGAATGCAGGAGCAGAGTGGTGAAATTACTTGATGGGTTAAAGGGGAGCAGTAGCCCTATGTGGATTGTTAAAGTGGTAAAGTCCCTAGTTAGAGGTTAGTTGACAGTTTAATTTTTTGTTTTTACTTGTAGATGAACACAATACATTTATTTTATTTATTTATTTTTATGTGGTGCTGAGGATTGAGCCCAGAGCCTCACACATGCTATGCAAGGGCTCTACAGCTGATCTACAACCCCAACCCCAGTTGCCAGGTTTTGACTGGTTACACTTAAGTTACATTTTCTTAGAATTATGCTGAGTTGGGTAGCTGTTTGTTTATGTTGGAACCCAAGGCACTTGAGCTTGTCACTCTGATGGCCTTTCAAACAATTATTTTAATGGGAGTTAACAGCAAAAATAAGTTTTTATAAAATGCTTCCATGACTCAAACACCACAGGCAACGAGCACAAGGTATTTTAATCTGTTGCCGACTTGTTTTAACAATTCTATTAACTGGCAATGATTAGTAATTTGCACATATCTCTTGAATTATTTCAACAATGTATCTGTGACATTTGTCATGGAGTTCACTTCAGAAAACTGAGCACAAACATTTTTAATATGTATCAGACAGTGGAAGAAAGCAATAAGAAGAGAAATGTCAGTCTCTTGTTTTAAAATTTCAATAAATCTGGATTTTTGACCTTACCTACCCAGTACACTATCTGTCATGAGAGAAATAGTTTTTGTCTTATCTTGCTGAAATATTTTTGACAGATGTAAAAGATTAAAAAATACCTCTTCTACAAGCTAGTTTTTTTTTTTTTCAGGCTATAAATCGACAACATTTCTTCACAAATTTGGAACTCCTTCAAGACAAAACTATTCTTGAGGAACTCATGAAGTACATGACTGTAAATACCATCCACATGTTGATGTCTTCTCAGCTCTAGCTTTTTTTCCTGGATTCTAGACTCAAATATCTAATGTCTATTTAACATTTCCAAATTTTTGATTCTCCTGCCAAGCAGTCTTTTTTTTTTAAAAAAAAAATTAGTTTTCAATAAATGAAACTAAAGTTCAAAAATTTGGATTGTTTTGACTCCTTTCTTAATTTCAGACTCTATGTGAAATCCTTTAGCAAAACCTGGTGACTCTCCCTTCTATGTGAATCCTAAATAAGCCAACTTCTCAGCCACTCTATTGTTACTACACTGGTCCAACATAACCTCTAGGGTGAGCCTCTGTAAAACCTCTAAGTAGATTTTCCATTTGTAACTTTAATAGTCTATTTTAAACATAGCAGCAAGTCAGATCAACCCATGCATCCTTCAACATTCCTTTGGGGGGGCGGTGTTCCCATCTCAGTAGAATTGGGCCCCAAAGTCCTTTCCATGACCTGCAGACCCTACGTTCATGGCTCCAGTTCCTTTTCTGTACTTACCTCCCACCCTCCTCTGCACTGGCTCACTGGCTCCTTCCCCTGTGGCTTTCTTATTGCTCCTCAAACACGTGCCTACAGTCTTCTGAGATGCCACTTGTCCCATAGAAGACTGCCCACACAGAGTCCTTCTGAAGAAGACTCCTATTGTTTCTGCTTCAATGTCCCTGTCTCTGGCTGAGTCTCTTGAACTCCTAGGAATTATCAAACTCCAGGGGCTGTCTCCAACTTTCCTGGGCCTAAATAAGCCAATGGTTAATCTCTGCCACCTCCATGGGAGTGATTGCCTTTGGTTGCCTTTCTATCAACTAGACTGTATCACTGCAGGGAAGAAGCTCACTTGTGGAAAATTGGTAGTAATGCAAATGACGCTGGTCCATAACAATGCAAATAAATTTTGAGTACTGGCCGTGGTCTCGACTCCTTCCTGAATAAAACATGATCATAATATTCTATTTTATTGCCATATGAGATGACAACCAGTTTTGCATCTATTAGAAAATTTATTTTTGCATTCTTGTTTTTGTTTATAGACATGCACAACAGAATATGTGCACACATGCATATACATATATATTTATATATCTGTTTTCCTCCCATTAATGAGGGGATTGAATAAAAATGGATGGGATAATTTTATATTGGTTGGACAGTCATGTTTTGAGTATTTTGAAAACTGTCCTTTAGCAAAGTGTTCATGTCTCTTTTCGAGTTTTTGCTCTCTTTCACTGGGGAAGCACCTTTTGATCGCAGAAGTAAAGAACATTGTAATTTCTTCTTGAGTCGTAGGATATGATCCCCAAGCTGAGGAGTCTCATTGTTAAAGCTGAGGTGAGTGTAAGGGAGTAAAATGAGGCCCATAGAGGCTCTTTTTTCAAATATGACCATAACATCAATTTACACACCTGCAAGTGAATAATGATTCCTTAACATTAACAAGTGAGATTCCTGATGTTTCATGTATATTTAAAATAGTTCCTTTGAAGCAGGATCCAAATAGAGTCTATACATTGTAATTGGCTGAGATGCCAAGTCTCTTTTAATTCCAAAGCTCCCAATACCTCTTTGTATTTTTCTAGTAATTACATTGTTGACAAAACAATGTCACCATTTCATCTTGTAAAGTTTCCCATAACTTAGATTCATTGGTAGCATCTTTATGCTATTCTCGTCTGTGTTGTCTATAAACAGGCTTTAGATTGAGAGATCTAATTAGACTTAGTTTAGATTGTTTTGGGGGGGCAAGACTACTTTATAGGTGGGACTGAGTATGGTGGGGCACACCTGTAATCTCAGTGACTTGGGAGGCTGAGGCAGGAGGATTGCAAGTTTGAGGCTAGCCTCAGCAAATTAGTGAGTCCCTAAACAACTTAGTGAGACCCTGTCTCAAAATAAATAAATAAATAAAATAAATAATAGAGTCTCAGATAACTAGTTGTCTCTATTTTTGTGATGTTAGTAGCCATTACCACTATCTAGATTTATATATATAAAATTCTTAAAAATTAAGGATGAACCTTGGGATTTTACATAGATGTTATCAATCTCACTTTTCTCCTAGGTTTCCTCTTCTCCTCTTCTTGGACATGTTTCATAGTTGTGGTGGAGTGGTAAAGTTTTTCCCAAGAAGTGAATTCCTTCTTAGGAGCAGTCGGAACGGGGTGGAAGTTGAGAATCCCAGGTAGGGGATCAGAAGGTGCACAGGAGGGAGACAAGAATGAGTAGGAGTCTGCCAATTTTTCCCTACAAGATGGGAGGGTGTCTGTGTGCTTGGGTGAGTAGAGTGTGGGGAAGAACAGAGGGGAGATAGGCTCAGGAAAAATGTAAATGTAGGACCTATGGTGAAAGATCCCACCATGTGGAATTTCCAAAAGTTTTAAGTCAGTGATTAGTGTCAGATTTGTTTCCGGAGCTCTTCAAGTTCCTATGCATGCATCTCTGACAGGGAAAGCTCTCCAAACAGGGTATAAACAACAGAAATGATTTCTCACAGTACTGAGGCTGCAAAGTCCAAGACCAGGGTGCTAGCAGATTCAGTGCCTGGCGAGGGCACTGAATCCATGGTTCATTGATGGCATCTCTCTCTGTGTCCTAACAAGGTGGAAGGAACATACAAGATCCCTTCTGCCCCTTTTACAAAGGCACTGATCTCATTATGAGTATTCTGTGCTCACGACCTAATCACCTTCCAAAGGCCCCACTTCCTAACACCATCACATTGGTGATCAGGCTCCGACATGTAAATTTTGGGAAGACCCAAACATTCAGACCATGGCTCCGCCAGTCCTTCCTCTTGCCCAGGCTATACCCTCAGTGTGCTCCTTGTCTTTCTGGGGAATAAATCCATGAGTTTCAGGTCATAGAGAAAAATACCCAAGTAGAAAACAAACCCAATTTTGCTCTTTTCAAAGTCTTTTGCTACCTCGGTTGAGAGAATCATCAAGAGCCTTCATACCCTCACCCTTACTGTGGGATGGGAGAAGGAGAAATCAGGCATGCATCCATTAAATTATTTTTCTTGTCATTTTAAATTACTAGGTGGCAGTGCTGAAATACTGTACAGGGCTGCATATGGCCTCAAGTAAATACATGTCTGATTCTGGCAGACAATAGGTTTTCACAAGCCTGAAGCATGCAATTTTTAAAGCTCTCTTTTCCTCCTCCTCTTTATTGAGGTGGAGGGTTTTTTTTTTTCACATGAGGAAATAATAAGCTTTAAGTATATAAGCACATAAAATATATTTAAAATTCCCATCCACACTTAGGATTTTTGCATTAGTCTCCCCCTTCTTTCCCCGACAGATATCATTTCAGTCACTATCTTACCTTTTTCTATCCCACCCCATGCCTTACTGATTACTATTTTTATCTGATTTGATTTTCCTATTTCCTCCTTTGTCTTCCTTAAGAGGCAACTCACTTAATGTTTGAGAAGGGAATAACTCTATTCTCCATTGCTTTTTTTCCCCCCTGGATAGCAGGACCTTTAATTTCTAAGATCCTTTACTCTTGGGAAAGTCCTTTGCCCAGGATCCAGGAAAAAGAAAGATTCAAAGAACTGTGTGGGCCATGGCAAGAGGGTAGGTTAGCTGTACTGAAGGTGTCTGCTCTTGCAGAGATGGGGCAATAATGCTGCAGAAGCTGAACAGGGATCTTAAAACAGCGTCACCGAGGCTTAACGTGGAAAGGGATGCTCCCTGAGTTCTCAGTGCTCCTGGGGGCACCCCTTCCTTCACTACAGTCTCTAGCGTTGCTGCTGTTAGTAACTGATGCATGCATCTGGGAAGTCCGTACACCTTGTTTAGTGGCTAGAGGAAGTGTTGGTGTGAAGACCCATGAAGAGACTGGAAGTTTGGTCCACTGAGCTATTCGGAGTTATGGTAGCTGTTTTGTTACTGATGATTTACTCCCTAAGTGCACCCCCAGGCTGGTGGGACCATGTAAATCATGTGAGTAGCACTTCACAGTTTGCAAGGTAAGTTTATTAACATGATTGTTTTTATTGAAGAATTCCCGGAGGTAAACTTTTGAGATTTTCAGGCAGACAGTGTTGGGAGGAAGTGTTGAGGAACAAAGAAAGGGAGAGTGAGCAGAGGGAGACACTGGGCAGCAGTGCACTTAGAACACAGGCCTTGACTGTGATAGAGATTAATTTTACTACTTCTTTTATGATCTTTATGCCCCTCCCCTTCTTGCCTAATTGTGCTAACCATAGCTGCCAAGAGAGTGTTAAATAGTAGTATGAGAGCAGGCATGTTTATCTTGTTCCAGGTCTATTAGGGGAAATGTATTTAGACTTTCACCATGAAATATGGGCTCATCTGTGGAATTTCCTTTATCCAGGTAATGAAATTTTATTTCTAGTTTGTTGAATGCTATTAAAAGGAGGAGGGTTGGACTTTGTAAAATGCCTTTTCTGCATCTATTAAGGTGATCACGTGGTTTTTGCCTTTTATTCTATTTGGTATACACTGATTGACTACTGGTTGTTAAACCAACCTTGCATTCCTGGGGCAGCTATCAGGTGTTGGTCATGTGTTTAATATGTTTCATGTATTTAATTGAAGATCTTTGTGTCTACATATATTGGATATTGGTTTGTTATTTTCTTTCTTGTGATATATATTTTTTGAGTCTTGCTATTAGTGTAATCCTGGACTCACAGAACAAATAGGGAAAATTTACCTCTTTTATTATTATTTTTGGAAGGTTTGTGAAAAATTGGCCTTCTTTTTTTTTCCTCTTCTACTATTACTTCTACTTCCTCTTATCTTCTTCCTCCTCCTCTTCCTCCTTCTTCTACTTCTTCCTTTTTTTTTTTTAATGTTTTTGGTATTCTTCTTTAAATGTTTGGTAGAATTTACCAGTGAAGCCAGCTGCTCCTAGGCTTTCTTTGTGGAAAAGTTTTAAATTTCTAACTCAATCTCTATACTTTGTATAGTTTTATTCAGATTTTTAATTTATTTTTGAGTCAGTTTTGGTAGTTTATGTTTTTCTAAAAATGTATACATTTTTCTAGGTTCTATAATTTGCCTATACAAGTTTTTTGTAGTCTTCTAAGTCGTTATAAGAGAAATAAGGAGGCAAGAGGTGGGAGCCAGAGATATGACAACAGGAACAGAGGTTGGAGTGATGTGGGGTCACAAGGCAAGGGATAATGATAGACTCTAAAAGACAAATAAAAAGAAGGAAAAAAAAAGATAGGAAACAAATTCCCCCCTGGTTCTTTAGAAAGAACAAAGCCCTATCACTACTTTGATTTTTGCCCACTGAAACCCATTTCAGACTTCTGATCTCTAGAAATAGAAGATCATAAATTCATCTTGTCTGAAAGCACTGAGTTTATGGTGCTTTGTTGCAGCAGCACTGGGATCTAACTACAGTCAACCTGGAATGTGAAGTTTACAATTCTGCCTTAGCCTTCACTTCTTACTTGTGCAGAGCCTCGAGGTCAACCAGAGATGACAGCGTAGGGCTTTTTCAGATCTTCGTGGGGATTGTATAACTTCTATGTGGATCCGGGAATATACTGTAAAGTCCATCATAGACATTTCACTCCACAGATTTTTCTTTTAGATGGTTCGGCCAGTTTCTTGTTTGTACCAACTGGTATCACTGCCTCAGGAAGTTCCAATTTTAAACAGCATCCAGGGGTAGGGCATCTCCTGGTTAATAAGCTCAGAGTCAGATCAAATAAAGACAAAGTCTATGAAGGCAACTTTCCTAGAACCTTCCAGACAGGTCAAGTATTAACAGTTCTATGGGAATGAGGCTTCTGGGGAGCTCTAAGCCCATTTTGCCCCCTCTGGTAGCTGCTAGGCTGCTGCTTCGTGGCTACCATGGTTGAGAAGTTCCTAGAGCTGCCACAGATGTGGGAGACTGTGATGGAAACAGAGCAGGTTAAAATGCCACCAAGCTTTCTGTTCTTAATGAGAGTCAGGAGTCCCCACAACCCCAAATAAATGGTCCTTGAATTGTTGTAGGCCCTTGGTTCATTTTCAGATTTCCCCAAAGTTGATTTTTGACTATTATTGTCAGTGTTTTAGTCAGTTTTTTGCTGGGACTAAAAGACTGGACCAGCCAATTGTAGAGTACAAAAAGTTTATTTGGGGAGTTCACAATTTCAGAGGTCTCAGTCCATGGACAGCGGGCTCCATTCTCAGAGCCCAAGGTGAGGCAGAACAATGTGGCAGAAGAGTGAACGCAGCTCACATGATGATCACAAAGGAGAGAGAGAGAGAGAGAGAGAGAGAGAGAGAGAGAGAGAGAGAGAGAGATTCTACTTGCCAACTACAAATATATGCTCCAAAGCCATGCCCCCTCTTCCCACATCTTCCAACCACACAACCACTTCAGTTACTTCTCAGTGAATCCCTATCAGGGGGTTAATTCACTGACTGGGTTAAGACTCTCACAACCCAATCGTTTCTTCTCTGAACCTTCTTGCATTGTCTCACATGTGAGCTTTTGAGGAACACCACATCTAAACCATAACAGTCAGTACTTGTGTGTGGAAGGAAGTGAATTTCAGAGCGCCCTACCTCCAGGTGAGGGCACCCTTCCTAGATTGCGTACAGTCATCGTCTGTATGTGTTCTCACCTGACCTCTCCTTGGTGCGTGCACCTGAGGGGTGGGATGGGAAATGGTAAGGTCCCTCTCACTCTTTTTATAAGGTCACTACTCCTGTCATGAGGAATCGTGAGGACCCCACCCTCATGACCTCCTCTAATCCTAATTATCTCCCCAAAGCCTCATGTCCAAATACTGTCATATTGGGAGCTGGGGCCTCAACATATGAATGAGGGGGGCATAATTTAGTCTGTAGTAATTTGAAACCTAACTTTAATTAGTTCTTTAAAATTACAAGGGAGCCCTAAAAATACAACTCATTTAAGTGTATCGACTTAAAGACGGTTTTCTTTTCCTTGGGATCTCTTCTCCGTAACTGAGATAGATTTCTTGCCAACAGAGACTCCTATTAGTGAGTAAGTTTCCTGCTGGGCCATCTCTTTGTCACATTTAAGTTCACCTCACCTGGCCCTTTCAGAGCTCAGCACTCATCCTCAGGATTTGAAACAGAAATGTTTCCCCCTCTTTTTATTAGGTTTAAATTGCACAAAAAAGGGGTGTTAAAAACATAAGTTTGGGGTCAGTTTCTCCTCTAATCTAGGGAAAATTGTTTGGCATTAAAGGGAAAGAAATCCACTCCCAGAAGGAGTCATAACTCTGGGAGAAACACACACAGAGGGCAAAGGCTTTCCTTTGCTGCTGATTTCTTGTGAATTCAGGTAAGTGCCAAGAAACATGGGACCCAGAGCCCTCTGCCAGGCCCTGGGTATTTCTCTCCTCTTAACATCTGTCCTATTTAGGTCTTACTATAAATTTTGTGGGATTTCTTCCTGAACTAAGTGAAGAACCTCACAGGGCAGCAGATAGCACATCTTGACACTGTGGCTTTCTCAAGGAACATGACTTTAATGAAGCCTCACCTGCTCCTTCCAGGATGAATTTCATAAGTCCCTGGTTCCTCTTCTGGCCTGAACGTTAAACTGTCACACTGCACAGACCAGTGGCTTCCCTGTATTTGTTTCAGCAGGTAACCGTGGAGCATTACATGCCAGGAAGTGGGAGGTGCTGGGGATAAAGCTGTGGGCAAAATAAACCCAAATCGTTTCCCTTATAGAGCACCCGTTCTCAGGCTTTGTATATTCGTCGTTTCTTAGGCTATGTTTGTACTTTCCCATTGAATATTTCATTTTTTTCAACTGGGGTGTCAGCTCTGCTTTTGGGGAGTAAGCACTTTAAAGAAAAGTCCTGGATGCCAGGTTCACCACAGCATCATGTCTGGGACACTGGAGGTGCACTT
Organism: Ictidomys tridecemlineatus; assembly: GCF_052094955.1. Taxonomy (NCBI): domain Eukaryota; kingdom Metazoa; phylum Chordata; class Mammalia; order Rodentia; family Sciuridae; genus Ictidomys; species Ictidomys tridecemlineatus. Next base: position 135,291,892 of record NC_135482.1, read on the forward strand.
GTACAGTGGATTGATTTATGGACCACATTCACGGTCACCCTCTCAAGGGATTTTTCTTTGTATCCCTCCCTCTCACACAGAAACACGGAATTTTCAAACACAGGATAGTCCTCATCTTTGTAGAATAATGTCAACCAGGAATGGGTTTACTGCTCCTCCATTGGCCTGGAACAGAATCTTGCTGACTTGTCATGGATCTGTACAGCTGAGGACCTCTGTGCTCAGAACATGGTCAACCCTCCAGTATTAACATTATTTTACTCTGTCATCACAGCTCTATATTCAGTGGTGTCCTGGAGCCAACTCATACTGGCTTGTGAGATTTGATTGTGAAATTTTGGGGATTTTTGCAAGCCAGTTGGCATCACATTGGTAGATTGAAATGAATTATGGTGGGGGGCCGGTATTTACACTATGGAAACTGGCAAATGTCATACATCAATGGTCCCCCTTCCCTGTACCACTTGTTAAAATTTACTAGCAAACTACTGGACTGAACACAAAGACAGGGTGCACAGTCATATCACTGAGCCATTGAACAAGTCTTGCCTCCTTCTAGTCTTCTTATTGAATAAATTACCAAAGTCTTCGTGAATAAAGTCCTTGATACTCAAATATGTGTTTATTCAATCAGCACTGTTGGTATAACACTGTTCACAATGTAGAAGTTTTAGCCTCTCTCCAGATCTAAAGAATCAGATCTGCATTTTAACAAGATCCCCAGTTCTTATAAAATACCTAAGTTTGAGAACATAAATTTAAGTCAATAGTTCTCAAACCTTATTGAGTACAGAATTAGCTGGATTCTTGTAAAAATACAGATTTTGGGGGCCAACCTCTAACATTGTACTTCTAGGAGGACCCTAAGTATTGTGTTTTTAACAAGTTCTGAGCTATTACTGTGGGTCTGGGGCTACATTTTGAGAATCACTGGCTTGATTTATAATTTGGTAGCACTTTCTGTTTCTTGTAGCTTAATGTATCCCATCTGAAGAGGTAATTGTGGGCTGGTATTATTTATCAACAGCTCTCCAATTAAAAAGGAAAAAAGTTCATTATTTTTCATATTTGCTGATTCTGGAGTAAATACTCCCACCTTGGTCTGTTCCAAGCTGACAACATGGTGCCATTCAATGAACACTGCCTGAGAGACTTGGCTGAGCCTGTGTCAGCTAGCTGCAGGATAGCACTGACAACATAGAAGTCCCTACAAGGAACCGTTAAAAAGCTTTAAGCAGAATGACTCCATTAGATTTGGGCTTTACGTGGATTTATGTCTATAGGATCACTTTAAAAAGATCCAATGGAGTTGGAGATTCCCCTTAGAAGACTATGGCAATATTTTGGCAAGAGATTAAACAGTGTGGCAGAAGGAGAGGGGCAGGTATGAAAACTGATTTGTTTGTTTTCAAGGGCTACCATAACAGAGCCCCACAAGTTGGGTGTTTTTTTCAAAAGTCTATTTTCTTAAAGTTCTGGAGGCTGGAAGTCCAAGATCAAGGTGTCAGTGGGCTTGAGTTCTTCTGAGGCTTCTCTCCTTTTCTTGCAAATGGTCACCTTCTTGCTCTCTTCTTGGGTGGCATTCTGTCTGTGCTCACATCCTCCATGTGTCACCCTCCTCTTATAATAATAGCTGTCATGTTGGATTTGGGTTCCACCCTTATAACTTTGTTTAACCTTAAGACATAATTTCCAAAAACCAGTCACAGTGATGACTAGGGTTTGAACATATGAATTTGGGGGATTCAATTCAGTCCTTAACAGTATTAAGGAATAGATTTGTGGTCCGGTGACTGTAGGGGTTGATGTCAAGTGTGAATTCTAGGATGGTCCCCAGAATTGCAAGTTGGGTGAATTAACTGCTAAGATTAGGAAAACAGGAAGAGGAGAAGATTCTGGTAGGGTTTAATTGAAGATGAATTCTGAGTCCTTTATTATATTTAGCAGCAGCTTATTTTTGCCTCTGCTATGGGAACTTGCATTTTTGGAGGAGATTTTTTTTTTTTTTAATCCCAAAGCTATTGACACTCAAAACACTTTTGGGCCCCACATAGGAATGCCTGGTTAAATTTGAATTTTAGATTTGCGAAACATAATATTATGGTGTAGGAATGTCCATATATTCCATGGAATAGTCATCTACTGAAATTCTAATCTAACTGGAGTGTTAGGGTTGGGCGTGAGGGGTCCTCCTAAAAACTCATGTGTGAGACAATACAAGGAGGTTTGGAGGATAAATGATTGGAAAAGTCAGTAAATTAATCACATGATGGGATTAATTAAGTGGTAACTGAAGTCAAGTGGGATGTTGTTGGAGGAGGTGGGGTACTGGGGGCATGGATTCGTGGTACATATCCGTATCTGGTGAGTGGAGTCTCTCCCTCCCCTTGCCTCTCTCCCCCTCTCCTCCCCGACACCCCCTCTCTTTCCTGATCATCATGCGAGATGCTTTCCTCCCCCACACTCTCCTACCATGATATTCAGCCTCACCTCCAGCCCCGAGGAATGGAGCCACTGTCAACAAACAGAGACTTCCCAAACTGTGAGCCCCTACAAACATTTTTCCTTCTCTACCGTTGTTCTGGTAGGGTCTTTTAGTCACAGCAGTGAAAATCCTGACTAAAACACTGGAGTCCTGTATTTTTGCTCTGTTGGCAATCCTAGCTCCTGTGAACTCATTAGGGAGACACTATTGATTGACTGAACTCAAGTCACACTGACCATAGAAGTTCCAGGGGATAACACATTCAATGGCCAGGGGTACATTGTAACAGGAAGTGTAGATGTGGATTTCACATGGACTTTCTGTGAGACTGGAATGGGGAAAGTAAGAGGAAAGGTGGTGGTAGAAAACAGAGTGAGCCACTGGAAAACTGGCTAAATGTGAATATATGCTCCTATCTATGTAAGCTAGTCCCCAATCTAGTGTGCTGAAATGTCTTTTCTAGAAAGAGATTATCTGAACTGTCCCTCCCTAGTCACAGACTCATGTTTCTGTATTTCTACAGCCAACTGAGGTTGTAGGAAGCATCCCATGCATATTTCTAACATTATATCTTATGATTCCTTTACCACAGAAATGTTCTGCTTTAAGTCAAATTTTTGGTCTCGGTCCTGAATTCCTCTGAGCAGGGCCCAGCTGGCCATACCCCTCCTGGGTGAGGTACAGACCACGTCTGTGTATGCTTTCCACACCTGGGGCCTGTCTGGCAGGCGTTCCTCACCACAGCCTGGTCTCCTGCAAGCCTCCTGGGGAGATGAACAGGAATCTGGAGTGCAGATGGGCCTTGGCCTCCTGGACTCCCCTGGCCAGAAGTGTGGCCCCCGCCATCGAACAGATAATCATGCCCATGTGTGAGCTGGAACTGTGAAATCATCAAAGTGTATAATATTGTGCATTCCATGGTATATCTGAATGTTCCCGTGAGAAGAATATAATCAAGTTTTAGGTAAGTGGAAATTTCTGTAGGTCTAAATTATTTTCATATGATTATGATTTTGTGGCGGTGTCATTTGTGTGATGTTTACTTTTTGGGCTATTTTGATCGTCTTTATATATATATTTTTTTTTTAGCACAAAGGGAAGTAAGTCATCACCTTACTTCTCAACTGAAGAGTTACCATGTCCTCATCCCAGCTTTAAATTAATTACCATTTTTTTTTGAGGGAGGCAGAATAAATGAACAGACTAGGTGCATTGGTTTCATAGTTTTATACTTGGCAAAAGTCTGAGTCATTGCAAATTTTCCTTGCCTTTTTTTCTTGACAGGATGACTGGACTAAACACAAAAATCATCACAGCACAGAGGGTCAGCATAGTCCAGAGGATACGAACATAAGGCTCTGGAGCCTGGCTGCCCAAATTCAATGCTCTGCTCATGTCTTTGCACAGGCAACTAAACATTGCTTTTCCAATTTTTTCATGGGTCAAAGAAAATGACAACCCATGAGGTATTAAAAGGATTAAATGAGTGTCTTGAAAAAAGTCAGTACATTGTTAGGGATGACAAAATAAAATGGGGGGCCTGGTGGGTGGTAGGTCTGAATTTGTCCTAATTCTATGGGCAACAGGTTGCAAACTCACCAGAAGCCCCATGACTGAATGGTACTTCTGAAAGACTTGGGTTTGGTTAAACACCTACTTGCTGGAATGGCTAGACCCTGGGGAAGAAGTCTAGGGCATTAACTTATCTCTAGATTTTTCTCTGGAAGGAAAAGCAGCAGACAGGAGATGATGAGTCCAGACACACAATGTATCTATTAGGGATGTGTTTGTTCTCGAGAGCTATAGATCTTGCTCAAGAAATAATGTCAATTGGGTGATACTAGTAATATCAATTTATTAATCTGTTCATTTGTTTTCCAACATTTGTTGTAGATTCAACTCTTCTATATGGGCACCTCTTGTGCACACAAAGGTGTGCAAAAAAAATCAACAATATTGGTCAGAATCAATCATTTATACTAATGGAATTCAAGATGAGATAAAATAGCAAGGAATCAAAGTCCAAGAGATTAGGGGTGTTCAATGTTTAACAGTCCAGGCAAACATCATCATCATGGTCATCATTCAAGAGCAGAGTTCAGGGATATTCAGGGAGTTTAATAGGAATCTTTGTGCTCAGAAGGGATGGGGATATTGGCTGGCATTGTCAGACAGATTCCAGCCACAAGATCTGTAGCAGGAGACTGTCTAATGCAAGACTGCCATGGTGGTGGCCACAGGAAAGAGCCCTATTCTCCCTGAGAATGCAAAACCCAAGTGGAAACTAAGACAATGCAGTTGTTCTGGGTTTGCTCTCTAGTTCCCGATTCTGAATCTGAAGTGGCTACTAAGAGCCTTGTGGAGATAGCTGTGTCCTTTTTATGCTCCCACTTAAGTATGTATTTGCTTCAAAATTGAGGCAGGGTGTCCTGTTCGGAGCAGCTGAATTCTTGCTTTCTTCAGCGTCCTGTGTTAGGAACCTGAAACCTGGAGTAGAAAGGAAAACAGAGACTCTCCAGAAGGAGCTGATGCTTTAACAAGGAGGGTGTGGTCAACACAGGAAGAATGCCCAGGGACATATTCATCAGGAATATCTCTCTGCTCCCCACTGGACCCCAACTTTTTTTTTTTGTACCAGGGATTAAACTCAGGGGCACTCGACCACTAAGCCATATCTCCGGTCCTATTTTGTATTTTATTTAGAGACAGGGTCTCACTGAATTGTTTAGCATCTTGCTTTTGCTGAGGCTGGCTTTGAACTCATGATCCTCCTGCCTCAGCCTCCCTAGCCCCTGGGATTACAGGCATGTGCCACCACAACAGGCTCCACCTCACATTTTATTAGCACCGTTACACATATCCATTGAGGTGTGCTTCATTAAATAAATTTCCTAGAGGTTAAGATTCAGTTTCCCAAAACAAGATATTATACAGCTTTTGGAAAAGGAAATGGACATGGTGTCATACAAAGAACTGCAGTTTTTTAGGTTCTTAACACTAGAAACTTCTGTTGCAACCACCATTCTAGTACACAATGTAACACATCCCTGCTTCTTTCAAATAGAGAGTGTTGTTTGGATATAAGTCATTTAAGGCCTAAACCTAAGCAATTAGATCATATGGTCCCTTCTGTTACATTTTTTAAGTCTGCAAAATACACTCAAGGTATACCATTTCCCCCCCATATTATTTTGATTTTATGGGTAATTGACATAATGGAAATAACCTGGGATTAATTAAATCAATGTTCCTTGTCTCATTTTCAGAAAATAGTCATTAAATCCTTTGAAAACACACGTTTTCTGTTCACTTAAGAAGAGTTCTTTTTCAATTGTGGAGTCAAAGAAGTGCCAGCCTCTGAGATTTACTTGTAGGGATTTTGTTGAGAAGCAGGGCCAGTGATGGGGCTAGCTGCAGGCCTAAGGGAAGAAGCCTTAGAGAAGAGCAGACGGAGGAACCTGTTGCTCACCACACCCGCTAACCTAATGTCACTGCACTTTAAATGGCTTCTTGTCTTAGGAGTCACATATCAGAAATCTCACAGAAGTAAGAGATGTGTTCTTCTATTCTTCCAACATGATAGCTAAGAAACTGTTCCTAATTTGGGTCTTGGAGTGGAGATTAGCTTTGCTTTGCTGAACCTTTGACAGAGAGAATCTTGTGGTTCTTTTGAATTTCTTGGGGGTGGGGACTTCAGAGTGGCCATTCAGTGGTCCAAGACCCCAAGGGGTGTCTGCCTGCGGTGGGACCACCACAACTCTTGTCATACATCAACCAGGATGGGGAGGATCAACGACTCTGAGGTCTGAAGGAGGTTGGGGGACCATAGGTAGAAAACAGGCCCCTCTATAAAGAGATGCTCTTATGGGGGCTGGTGGTCTCCTGTAGTCCTGGGAGACACAGGTGGTCCAAAAGAAGGCTGTGATTCCAACCAGCACAAAGGAAGGTGTGGCTTTTTTATCCTCTTGGGGTGAAGGCATCCAGTCTATCTAGGTCAGGATTGGCAGGTCCTCACAGTGCAGCCCAGGCCTGATCTGACTGCAGCCTTGTTCCACTGCCCCTTGATGCCAGGTCATTCCAGCAGGCTCCGGATATCCAGCAACCTCATTAGCTAGAGGAGGTGAGGAAATGGAGGAGATGGGCCCAGCAGAGGTTCAAGTCTTTTCTAAAACCTGGCTGGAGAAACAAAAAAAAAAAAAAAAAAAAAGAGCCCCATCTCTCCTTTCCTCCAGACAGACAAAATCCCTGCCCCTCCCTGTGTTTTTAAGGGGAAATTTCCATTTCTTTTCCTCTACATTTTCTTCCCAAGAACAATTGGGGGCGGAGATCTAGGGAAGGGGTAAAAAGCATATGTGCTTTGTCATTTCTCGGTGGAGCCTCCGGTTCCAAAAGCCCTCTTGACTCACATGATGCACGATTTGCTTGGAGGCTGGGCTCTGGGAGACCAAGCGGACCCGGCGCTCCTTGCTCTTGCGGCCTGTAGGTGGCGCTCCGTCCCCACTCAGTCACCCCGGCAGCCGTGTCACCAAGGGCTGGACTCTCCCATCCAAACACAAAATCCATGTCGGCAAGAGGCAAAATATGAAACCTAGCATTATATGCATTTTTGAGAAAAAGAAAGAGTTTGTATTTAGGTTCACTCTCGAGTCTCAGGAGATGTGTTTGGGAACTCCCTCCGCCACTGAACTCATCGCGGAGGCCTTTTATTCACTTATAAAATGCTTCCCCAGAATCCCAGCTCAATTACCTTTTGTCTCCCCTCTGTCCTAATCCTGTGGTAGGATGCATGAAAAACAAAGCGTGGAGGTTAGTCGTCTGCTTTTCTCTCCCACAATGGTTTGCCTTTCTTGTTTCCAGAATCAAGTGGAACAGTGGCCTTGACATATATGTGCGTGTGTTTGTGTATATATGTATATTACCTTTACAGATATGTTTCCCGTTTACTTTTGCCTAAAATAAATATATATCACTAAACATCAATCAGTAAATATTTCTTTCCTATGTGTAAAAGTCAATGTTTGTTGACAAGGTTTTTACCAGTCAAGTCAAATGTTTACTTGTTATTTCCGAAGTCCAATGTCTCTAGAAATATCAAGAATGATGGTTAATTCAATAACTTGTGACTGAGTTGATGGGGGAAACCTTATACTCTGATGTGGGGCATACAAAAATAAATTGTTACTCTCAAGGAATTTACCACCTAGTTCCAGAAAAATAGCCTTGGACAATTAGTGCTGGAGCAATGCGTAGATGCATTTGCATGTGTATAGGCTGCAGATGTACTCTGGTGTGTGCACAATATTCATTTAAGATTGAAATATGAAGGGATGTTTTAGAGTTTTAGAGCAATATGTCTAGCAATGCATGCAGAATGGTTTGGTTGCCCCTTGATTTGAGCTGATACTCTGCTTTATTGCTAAAGATGTGGAGTAATTTCCCAAAAGGACTAAATTTGTCTTAAATTGGTAGAGTAATTTCTCTTTTCTAAAGCACTTCACACATGTATTATCTCGGGGACAATACTCTGCAAACATTTTACATTGTGACTTACATTCAACAAGATGTAAGCAAGAGATGAACATATAGATTTTAAAGAACATTGCATGAGAGCCCAGAATTCCAGCTAAAACTTCATGATTTTCACTTCCTGAGGTCTCTTTATGTGTTTTTTTTACCTTCTAGAAATATTGGGTAGATTTGGATAGAAACGAAAAACTTCTCTGGCAGGAAAGCAAGGGCACTGTGTGTGCGCACATGTGCACGCGCACGCTATTAAATGTCTTTCCAGAGGTCTTGGTCTGTTGCAATAGCCTCGCCAATCCTTCAATTACTGTTTTTCTTTCATGAGAAATTGTTACTAGAATGCACTCACCCTTTTAGGGAGCTGTGAATGTGGTTATAATTGCTTGTTTCTAAGATAATTGGCCTGACTGCATAGCCCTGGAAAAGTTACTTGAACAAATGGAATGTGGAGGAAAGCCTGAGCTGCATTCAGACTCTGTCTTGGCTGCGAGGCCCTGCTGCCACCACGGATCCCGAGTAACCACCGTGGATTGTTAAACCAGAAAGTGGATTGTGAATTGTGAAACCAGAAAGTCCTATAAAGAAGCCATCTCAGAGCGCAATGGCCACTTGAGTTCTGACATTTTCTTGGGGGAGGAATGCGCTTTGAGTGGTGAAATGACCCTCCCTATCTTTTGATGGGTTCAAATCCAGTAGCTGTTAACGGGGTGGACAGATTTTCCAGTAGGTCTCACTCCCTGCTTCTTGGGCGGCTCTGGAGATTGAGGATCTGAAGGTTATGTGTGACTCTGTGGGAGTAATGGAAGGGAAAGGGAATGGTGAAAAGTTGGTTGATGTCAGGCATTAAATCAATGCAGAATTTCCTAACATCTATATTATCGGTACTATCAATAGCCTTTGATGCCATTGATCAAAGAGTTGTGCTAATTCATTACAAGCTGACATGAAATGATTATGTTCTTAGCTCCTGGGGAGAAGCTAACACACACTTTTACTGAAAAGTGTAGCCTCCTGAGGAAAACAGGATGCTGTTAGTTTTATTTTATTTTATTTTTGCCCCCAAATTTCATGCTCATCTTATTTTTTTTTTTGTAGTTGTAGATGGACAGAATGCCTTTATTGTGTGTTTATGTGGTGCTGAGGATGGAACCCAGTGCCTCACGCATGCTAGGCAAGCGCTCTGCCACTGAGCTACAGCCCCTCATTTATTTTTGTTATAGAAAAAGGAAGTCCTAGAAACCTTCTCATGATACGTATCTATCTGTGTAGTAACTGAAATTTAGTTTATCATAAAGGTTAAAGAAACTTTAATTTGCCAGAAGCAAGAGAGTAATCATTTACAGAGAAAGTAGAGACCATGTTATAACTAGCTGAGGAATCCAATCAAGAACACCCAATTGAATGAAAATCAACTGAACAATCCAGTGCTGTTCTATTTCTTTTCTTTACCCCCACCCCATGACCTTTTCTTGTAATAAAGATTTCCAGAGTCCCTGGATAATACAGGTTATATGGAAAAGCACTGTCAGGTTTGGAAATTATTTTCACTTGACCAGTTTCAAGGGAGTATTGCAAAGAAAGGGAACCAAAGAACTTCCACCAAGACCTCTTAGATTATAAGGCATATGCCTTACCAAGCTGCTTCTGGGAGCAATGAGCAATGTGCTTCATGTTGCTAAGCAGTTTTTCTTTTGGCAGTGCTGGGGCTTGAACCAGGACCTTGTGTATGCTAAGCAAGCGCTCCACCACTGAGCTACATCCCCAGTCCTAAGCAGTTTTTCAGAGACTTAACCAATTTTAAGCATGTGTTTGCAAGTTACCACTTAATTTTTCAAAAAGTTACTACAAAACCAGGCAAACAGTACTTTTTCTTTTCAAAGTTCTTTTTAACCATGAAAGCATACTTATAATTTTCTACTGCACCAACCCATAACAGCTCTGCAGCCATTCAAAAGTGAGGCAGCCCTATATGTACTGACATGGGAGGACCTCAGAGATATGCTAAGTGTAAATAGCAACAGGCAGAAACTCATAGACTATAAATTTAGTTACTGTGGGGAGAAAAATGGGAGTGTATATGGGGCAAAAGCCATTTCATTTTACTCTAATTCTATAGTTTGAATCTTTTTGTTGAAATATTATTTATGCAATAAGATAGTTTTTGAAGACTGACTGTACCTGTGCTCACAGTGCTTCCAACATGCTGGAAAAATATGCCAGTTTCATTTTCTGATCTGTGTCTTGAGCCTATAAAAGATTTTTTTTTTGTTCTATCTTTTACTGTAGCACAGACGAGAAAAGAAGGGGTTAAGCCACTGAGGTCATTTTTAAAAGCCTGGATTCTTGCAATCAAGGCAATCAAAACCCACTTCCACCTTAGCCCTCTGCCACCATTCATCAAATAGGTCCTGCTCTGCTGGGAAGACAGTGTTGTTTCACAAGCAGGAAAATAACCAGCTGCAAATGGTTTGCACACGCTGGTGGGGAGAAATCTACTGAGGATTCCAGAAGAAAGCAGTTGGCTTTTCTAGGAGGGCTGTGGTATGTGCTTTGTTTTCCTACAGAGGAATAGGGTCCCCCAGTAGCAGAATGTCCTGGAGATGAATTAGCAGTGTCCTGGCACAGAGAGAGAGATCATTAGAATTAGTGTTAAACTAATTCTAACAGGGAAGAAGTAAGCATTGCTTATTCTCCCTGAAGGACAGGGATACTGGGATTCCAAAGGAGCCTTCCTGAGCTGTATTTCTGATTGTGTTGTCAGAAACCCCACGGTCATTCCTTTTGATGTCTCTCTTTACTACAGTATCTGTTACCAAATCACAGTTTTAGGCCTGGGAGAATTCTGTGTTGGCCTCAGTGCATGGGGGTTCTTGGGGACAACAGAGGTTCTTTTAATTTTTCTTTCTAGCCTCACCCATCCCCCACCTTCCTCAAGTCAAAGCTCTATGCACTTCCTCATTCAAGTGTCTGGGGCTCTGTCAGAGTGGGGCATGTTGAACCCCAGTGGTTTAATTTTCTTGGGAAAGAGTAAAGCTGATTACTTTGTCAGTATCGAATCGGGTTTTCGGCTTGCTTGTTTATTTTTTCCCTTCCTAAATATTATTTTGAGGGTCACAGTTGCGTCCAGATGATTTTTGGATTCAGGCAGGAACAGAATGGATGGAGGAATTTGGGGAGGAGCTGGGATCATCGCTTCACAAAGCCATCCCCCTTGTGGAAGGGGGCTGGCTGATTTTCCCCTTCCTCAGTTCCTTGGGAGGACCAAGAGGAACATCAATGTGAAAATGCTTGAAAAGGTGAACTTGCTATTAGGAGCTGAAAAGAGGCACAGACCCATGATGAATCACAAAGTCGTTCTCCCTTGTATATCTCAGGATTCAGACCTTTAGCAGAGTGCTTATAAAACTCTCAGTTTCGCACCTACAAGGAGACTTTAAACCTGAATAAAGTGCAAATGAAAGTTATAGTTCAAGAAGTTGAAATATAAAACAACGTGGAATGGTCAGAAAGCAGGGCTCTTTAACTTATAAAAAAATATTATGATTATCCTCAAGATTAGAGAAAAACAGTATTCTCTTTTTCTGCAAAAACACACCACTGTCGGCACTGCCAGCAGCTGCCCTGCCACCTCCTCTGGCTACGTGGAATGGAGCAAGGAGGTGGACACTGGGCCCAGGAACACTCCATCCAGAGGCTGGTTTGGGCCAACAGGATCTGCAACAGGGTTTTACTTTCAGAACACACCTGGCCTGTATCCACTTTCCAGCTGTTCTCTTTGTTTTTCTGAAGTCCTCCTGCTGTTTTTGCTCTGGAGAAAGGGACAACAGGGGAGGTGCCTGTCTAGCCTTCCTGGGCTAATAAGTTCAACTTCGGTATTTGTGTGTTGCCATGTAGTGAAGTCCTTTATTCATGTCACCGAAGCCAGTGGGAGTTGAAATAACTGAGCAAAAGTTGGAGACAGATGGACCCAATCAGGGCGTGATAAGCCAGTAGGTTGCCATTGTGAGAATTAGGAAAAGGTTCTATCTCTGGTTGGAAAAATCAGAAGAAGGCATGGAGAGAGGCTAGCAGGTGCAGGCTTGGCCAGCTGTCCAGTGCCATTTTGCAAAAGTCAAAGACCCTCTTCCTTCAGACTGAAGCAGCCCAGGGCCTACTGCTAGATGAATGTGATGCTTGGATTTCGGGCCCCATTTGCTCCCTTGGCCAGAGGACTTTGTGCATTGCTCATGTGGCTCAATTATACACAAAACCCCTGAGCCTGAGAATCATTTCCCAGAACCTCTATCTTCCAGTGTGATGTTCTGAAAGTGATCAAGTTTCCCAGGCCAGCAAATGGGGATGAAGAATGCTTAGGGAACTGGGTGGTAGAACCAGTCTCTCTTGTGCAAGCCATCCAGGGACCGGGCAGTATAGATGTCTTAGAGAACTCACAGATGGCCAGGGCTCCATGCATTCCAATTTGAGAAACATTTACCTGTAGCTATCCCCATGTTCTTGAATTCTCACCATATCCTGAGTTTTAGAATTTGCTTTAATTGGAGCTCTGATTTTTCACAAAGCCAGGATTCATGAAATGCAAGTCATTTTTGACTTATGTAATTAACTCCTTTTATTCTCTCAATTCACTCCTCCATTTAGATGTAGACTTCTTCCAGATCTCTCTCTAACCAAATTCCTTCTGATTTCATGCAACTTTGGTAATGATCTTCTCATTGATTCAAACCACAATGTATTAAAATTAAGCCTATTTTTTTTTTTTTGCTAGCCTCATGTATTCTGGTCTTCATTTGGCTCCTGAATTCCTAAATCATCTAAACTCATTAACTCATGGTGTTTCTAAAAAGGGGTTGACCCTGTTAGAATCAGGAGAGGCTCTGAGTCAAAAATAATTCTGTAGTCAAGGAAGTTTATAAAAAGACTGTATAATATATTTTTCTCTTCATATTATCTTTCATGTTATTAATATCATCAGATTAGAGTTTATGAAGATTACTTTAATCACTTTTAAATGCCCTAGACTTATTTGGCTCTGAAATTCTTTGTTCATGTAGAAGAGTTTCATGAAAATATTTTGGCAAACACTGTTCTGGTTTTAAGATTCTCAGAACGGAAGGTAATGAAAGCACATTTCTCTCTGAATGCTTAAAAAGGTAGCACATCTTTGGTTTGGTTTACTTTTTAAAATTTGGAACATTATCCCTTCCTGTTTTAAAATAATAAACTGTGGGCTTCTACTTTCTCAAGTGGCCTATGCCAGTCTGGAATTTGCTTCTAACACTTCCTCTCTTCAGATAAGTTATGATTGTTTACCATCCATTCTATTCTTTCCAATGACTTTCATTTGGAAAATAATTTTAAAAAGATTTTAATCTTTTCACTTATGCTCAGGCAGCGCTTTGCCATGTACAAAGTATTTTCACATTCATTACCTTATTGATTGTTGCTAAGACATTTTAAACAACCTTGCAAATAGTATTTAAAAATCATTAGGGCCATTAATATTCTATTTAGTCTGCAAAAATTTAAAATAGCTGACTTCTCCATATCACAGAACTAAGAGAATAGAAAAATTTTGCCTGTAGCAAAAATGTTCAGAGCTTTTACTTAAACACAGATCGCCAGATTCAAATGAAAAATAAAGAGACAGGAAGGTAAGGAGTGGAAGAATTGTTTGCTGTCATTATTGTTGGAAATATTGATTTTAAAAACATCATGCTCCTTCTCATTTATTTTGAATTCTGGCCATGCTGTCTTTCAAAGCCATTGTATATAACGGTCCTCAAAGATTCTGGCACTCAAATCATGGCATTTTCTAAAAATTCCTAGCAAGTAAATATCTGAATAAAAATATTGTATTATTGTCTTTAATTTGACTATAAATTTTTTGAGAGGGAATGAATGCTATTTTTATAATTTTTTTGTTGCAAGTTCTAAGATTTCTTAATAGTTGTATTTCCTGGTTTCGGTTACAAATATGACATATTTTTTGAATGAAGTAATGTCAAGGTTTAAAATTTTAATCCCCCTTTTCATTGGAATTTTTTCATAAATTATATTTACATTAAATCTCAACCAGTTGCATTCATATATTAATGAGTGCTATTAAATTTATATAATTTTTACAACTTTTTAAGGTATAATAGATAAATTGCATACATTTAAAGGCTATAATTGATGGTTTTTATATATGCGTACACACATGAGATGGTCACTATACTGAAGATAATTAACATTCCCATAAACTCGCAAAGGTTTCTTTATGTTCCTCTTTTCCCCTACTCCACTGCCATTTTGCCATCATTATAATCTAGTTCACATTTTCTAGAACTTCATACAAATGAAATAATGCAACATATACTTTTTGTGTCTGGCTTTTTTCACTCAGCATTTTGAGGCTTGCTGTGCTGTTGCAGGTAAAATAGTTCATTCCTTTTAAAACATCTTTTCAGCATAAAAGATATTTTTGAGCATATATTCTTGCTGTATATTTATTTATTGTGTGAATGCTTCACATTTTGCCTTCTCATCTGTTGCTGAGTAATGAGTTATTTTTGGTGTTTTCTCTTTCCTTTTCCTATTGTGAATAAAACTGCCATGAAGAATACTTAGACTGACTGGGTAATCCTGGTAGATATGTTTAATTTTTTTAAAAGAATTTTTGAAATTTTTTGGTTATAACATCTCAATAAATTAGCAGTCAAAAATTCTAACATGTCTTAAGCATATAATATATAGCTGGTAGTATGCTAATAAGAGGGTATGATGGACACAAAAATAGGTACCTTGCCTGTTTTCAAGTACCTGTTAAAGTGGAATGGGAGTCGGATGTGAATTAAATAGTTATCCTGTTGATCATATAGTAACCCATCGACATATGTGCTCTCCAGGAAAGGAATGTGGGTCTATGAAAAACCACAATACAGTAACTTGACTCCCCAGCCCAGAATCAGGGAGGCTTCCCGGGCAAGGTAGTAATGGAGGATGAGTGGGATAATCTAATACAGGGCTGGCTGGGAACACATGGCAGGAAGAGCACTCAAGAAAGAGGGAATATCTTATGCTATGGTCCTGGGGTGAGAACAAGTAGGTGCATCTGAAGACTGAAAAAGGAGAAGGGAGAGCAAACAGATGTTGTACGTCCTGCAGGCCCTGTTCAGGATTAGGCCTTTACTTTACGAGACCTAGAAGGAACCTAGGGGTTTAAGCAGGGAGATAATATAACCAGACTTGGACTTTGAAGATGACTCTGGCAGCAGCATAGATAGCAGAGATGGGGGTCATTGGATGGATGTGGAAGCTCAGTAGTTAGGCTGTGGTAGTGGTGCCCACATGACCTTTGAGGTGGGTGTGCAAGGTAATGAGGTCAAGCAGATGGATTTGAGAGCTGTTTGGGAAATAAAATTGGCAAGTATGGGATATGCCAAAGGTAAGGAAAGATGTGCAGTGCAAAGAGGGGCATGGTTTCTGACTTGTACAATGGTAGCCATTTGCTGACATAGAGACCCCAAGAACAAGGCCAAGTTTCTGGGAAGATGTCAAGTTCAGTATTGAAAAGATGAGTTTGAGGTACATTTTCATCACCAAGTGGGCAAAGCATGTGAGGTATCTGTAGATAGGTCTTGAGCTCAGAGAACTATCTACAACTACAAGGGTAAGAGTCAAAGTGATCTAGCTGGGTGTAGTGATGCAGGCCTGTAATCCCAGTGGCTCAGGAGGCTGAAGTAAGAGGATCATGAGTTCAAAGCCAGTCTCAGCAAATTAGTTGGGCCCTAAGCAACTTGGTGAGACCCTGTGTCAAAATAAAAAGTGGGGTCTGGGGTTGTGGCTCAGTGGTAGAGCGCTTGCCTAGCATGAGTGAGGCACTGGGTTTGATCTTCAGCACCACATTAAAAAAATAAAAATAAAGGTATTGTATCCATCTACAACTAAAAATATTTTTTTTTAAAAAAAAGGCTGGGGATGTGTCTCAGTGGTTAATTGCTCCTCGTACTTAAAAAAGGCAAGAAAATGAAAGTGATAACATCAAATAAGGAGGGCCTGGTGTCATACACTAGAAAGAGCCGAATGCAGAGGGATCACTTTAGCGGACTCAAGGATCTGGGTGTCATGTTTTCCCTCTGATCTTCAAAGTTGTTTAAGTGAGTCATGAACTGTCCTCCATTCAACTCCTCAATGGTGTACAATCCTTGAAAAGTGAGGTTTGGAATACTTTAATGAGGAAGTGAAAAAACCTCTACCTGTAACATGGCAGGAGCTTCTCTTCTTAAAGTTGAGTGCATATATAGAACATAAGTTCAATCTCTGGCCTAGGGTTGGATTCAAAGAACAAATGCTTGGGTGATGAAGGGCATGGAAGTCCACTGGCCATGCCATGCACACACGGTCATTACTGGTAAAAGGGCCCATATGTTAAAACCTTTATGAGTAGGGTGGGAAGCAATTTTGTGGCTTAAAGGAAAGGACTTGGCCCCATAGATCCATTTTCTTTCTCCCTGTGTATTTTACTGTTTCCATGTTCCTCTGGCTATTGACCAGAAGCACTTATACCACTGCTAATGGCTTTGTCATCTTTTCCTTCTTGATCCTGCTGTAAAGTTGAAATTCCGAATTTATGACATTGCAATCATTTTCATGGCAACAGACTGTGGTATCGTAAAAAACAAGATTATGGCGACTTCACTGCAGGATGGAGCAGAAGGAGAAACGGGTTCTACACAGAAGCTTTTTTTCTGGACATAATTAGCTTTGATGAAAGCAGAGGAAAGTACAGAACATTAGAGCCGATGCAGGAAAAATATCCCCCAACTGCTCAGACAAATGTTTCTACCAACCGTATCCAAAACTCAGGTATTTTTGAAAGGACTGAGTCAACCTTTTGATGTTTCTGAAAATATTTACCCATTGAAAACTGTACAAATATTGGAAATTTTTTTTTAATTTAGATTGTTTATTATATTTTACTAGTAAAACACTGTATTTGACATCTTCATGCATATTCAATGTAGTTTTTTCATTGCATTTCTGTATGTATATATTTTGATTTTTTTTTTTAAAGAAGGTTTTTCCATTATTTACTACTTGGCCAATATCTGAAAAGTGAACAAAAGTAGTTTTCTCATGATTATGAGGTATGCAAATGATAGTACATTTAAACGTGGAAGTTTCAACAGTTTTAAAAATTTCTTTCATAATTTGAATTTTAGCTCAATTTTAAAAAAACCACTTCAAATGAATTATAAAGTAGTTTACAATTGTACCTTTGATCAAATTGTATACTCTGTTCTTAGTGTTCATAATGATCTCTCACTTTGCATTACCGCAGCACAGTTCTCCTTTTTAGTATTTGAGTCAATTTACATTTTAAGAAATTTAGCCTAAGAAATTTTTTTGTTGTTGTTGAAAAATAATTCACACCCCAACAGTGTTTTGTGACATAAACGTTCTCTGTGTGTCTGTGGCTGAACTTAACTCAAAGTATTGACTGCTTTTTATGAGCCAGTCATTGTTCCTATCCTTGAAAGCTCACTGTTTAATCTCACACATATTGTAGTGTACAGCATTCCCCATGGAAGGGTGTATCTGTGTGTACTTGAACTACAAAGGGAAGAAAAGCTCTTTCACCTTAATTTCAACAGACAGATAGTGAAGAGGTCATTGCTTCATGACAGTTTCTAAGAAATTGTCAAATTGGATACTTTGGCCACATAATTAAAAATGATTAAGAGTTTATGTTGACAACCTGCTCCTACAGAAATGTCCTAACTTCTGACTGTACCTTGGGATTTTGCCAGGATGTTTAGAATTAATGCAGAACACAGGGGAGAGGTACATTCTTCTCTCATCTTTGTCTACTGTTGGAAGTCATTTTGTAAAGGAGCCTGTAGCACTGACATAGAGATTCAGAAAGTAGTCTTGGTGGTCCGATGCATCCTACTTGAGCCCTGGTTTTGGGTTACACTTTCTTTGTAAGATTAGGTGAACACTTTGAAAGATATTTGGATGGTGAATCCAGTTTTATTCAGGTCGATATTTTCTTATAACTTTTCAATTTTTATGTTGGTTTATTGGTAGATGACAGACAGTTGGATTATTTTTCAATTCTACATGTGAATTTCTGCATTTTGGTTGGTAAATGTATTCCATGATATATATATATATATATATATATATATATATATATATGTATATTTATATGTAGATGGACATAATATCTTTATTGACTTTTTTGTGGTGCTGAGGATTGAGTCAGTGCCTCACATGTGTTAGGCAAGCATTCTACCACTGAACCATGACCCCAGCCCCAGTATTTCTTAATTGAAATGTTAATTTTTGTTTGTTTGTTTGTGGTGCTGGGGATTGAACCCAGGGTCTTGTACCTGCGAGGCAAGCACTCTATCAACTGAGCTATATCCCCAGACTCTAAATGTTAATTTTTGAAAAATTTACTTTTGTTGTTTTATAGTTTCCATTTGCTCACTTTTCATTCTTTTTCTTTCATCCTTTCTGTACTTACTTTTCTTTAGAAAGACAAATGTTCTTTTTCTGTTTGTAAAGGTTCACATTTTATTTTAATATTACTTTGGTAGTTACCCTGACTTTTAAGTAAGACTCATTCTCATATTTTTTCTTCCGATTAATTTTTTTTAAATACTGGGGATTGAACCCCAAAACACT
The DNA here is from genome assembly GCF_052094955.1 of Ictidomys tridecemlineatus. Lineage (NCBI taxonomy): Eukaryota > Metazoa > Chordata > Mammalia > Rodentia > Sciuridae > Ictidomys > Ictidomys tridecemlineatus. The sequence continues at coordinate 135,310,574 of NC_135482.1, forward strand.
TAACCACTGAGCTGTATCCCCAGTCCCACCTCTTTTTTTAAAAAAAAAATATATATATATATATATTTAACTTAGAGACAGGGCCTTGCTAAGTTTCTTAGGGCCACTCTAAGTTGCTGAGGCTGATTTTGAATTTGCAATCCTCCTGCCTCAGCCTCCCAAACTGCTGGAATTATAGGTATATGCCACAGCACCCTACCACCCCAATTGATTTTTGAAATTTATAAAAAATATTTTTTTTTCCTTTAAAAAGAACATAATTTTATATATTCTAATGCCTTTTTGTTTTCATATATTCTCTATATCTGCAAGGTCGATCTTGTGTGGTAGGTTCAAAGATCTTTGTAAAACATGTTTTAAAATCATCGCTCCTTTGTCATTTCACTGTGGAAAATCTGATTTAGTCTGGTTTTATTTATTGGTTACTTATCTTTCTGAAAAAATTTAGAATAATCTTTTTATTGCCTTTATATTTCACTCTTCTGTGTTTAGACACATTTTTTCCTTCATATCTGGTATTCCGTGGACACTATTACTTTAGGTCTTTTATCTTGTTTTAAATTCTGGGATATTTATCTTCATTATTTCTTAAACTATGTCCTTCTATTCTGTCTCCCAGCTCCCCATCTTTGTGAAACTTCTTTTATTTACATATTGATATTTCTACTTCTATCATCAGTATCTCTTATCTTTAAATTAAAAAAGAAAAACTCCTTATCTTTTACCAAACTCCCTTCTGGGGAAATTTCTCAATTTATTCTTCCAGCTCAAAAATTTATAATCTAACATTTTCCATTTACTAATTACTCTATTTTAAAATTTCCACCATTGTATCTTTCCACCTAATATTTTCAGTGACTTCTTATGACTTCCTGTTTAGTTTTATGTTACTAATACATTCTGAAAGATATGTGATGCTATGATTATTTTACATCCTTCATAAAGTCTGAGGAGTCTGCATCAGGTACTCTACCTGTCGCTGTCTTTACAGAGCTCTGCTTCTCAGGTGTAGGTGTGTTACCCTGTGAGCTCATGGTCCTCTAGAGATATCAATTTCTATATTCTGTGTTTTAAGAAAGGATTAAAGGTTATGTCTCAATCTGTGTCCACCCTGGTGGGGCTAAAGAGAAGAAAGACTATGTCTTAGTCTGTTTTCGTTGCTATAGCAGAATCCTACAGACTGGGTAATTTATCAAGAAAAGAAATTCATCTAGATCACAGTTCTGGAGGCTAAGACGTCTGGGAGCATGGCACCTGGCAAGGACGGTGTGATTCCCAAGCTGGAAGGCAGAGGGCAAGAGAAGCTGAGAGCAAGAGCAAGAGATGAAGGGACTGAGCTTGCTTTTATTTATTTAATTAATTTTTATTGATTTAAAAAAAAATGACAGCGGAATGCATTACAATTCTTATTACACAGAGAGAGCACAATATTTCGTATCTCTGGTTGTGTATAAAGTGTATTCACCAATTCATGTCTGAATTTGCTTGTAAAACAAGCTGACTCTTGAGATTATTAACCACTTCTGCAATAACAACATTAATCCATGCACAGGGCGAAGCCCATGACCTACTCCCCTTTGTGACACTGGGGGTTAAGTTTCCAGCCCATGAACACTGGGTGGGGGACATGTTCAGCCATCTCAGACTGACTGCTTAGATGCCACATAGCTTCCCTCACTGGCGTGTAGGTGCTAGACACAGCTCATCCTGAGATGAGGCTTGGGAGAGAGGCCCAGCAATTTATGAGCTTTCCTCTAGTCATTCCCTGTCATTTCAAGTTGATTTTCAGTTTCCCCAGTGGTGTTTACAGTTGTTGTTGGTTAACGACTTTTCTCCTCTGCTAGAGTGTCTCCATGGCTAATTTTGAGAAAGGGATGAAGCCCCATCTGGGCGGCCACTTTCTTTTGTTGATTTCCTAGTATCCTCATGAAGCAGGTAGTTCTGAACTCTGGAGCTTTTCTGTCTGGGGACCACATGTTCCTTGAGGGCAGGGGTCATGCTTGTCCTGCTGCATACTATTCTCACTTGTATCTGCCCTTATCTCTTTACTCTTGTCTAGGAGTTAGTTTGGACTGTGACTCTCAAACAAGGTAGTTATTTTTCTTTCATGCACGAGGCTGGTAGTAAGCCACCTAGGGCTGCTAAGGTGAGTGTGCCTGACAGAGTCCTCTTACTAGAGATCCAGTCTCTTACCAGTTCACCTCCCTGTGAACCCTAAGCTGTAATCCAAGAAGTGAATGCCACTTTCAGTGCACCAGGAAGAAGGCAGGTGTGAAGAAGGGTCTGTAGGGCTGGGATGGTAGCTCAGTGGTAGAGCACTCGCCTAGCATGCATGAGGCATTGGGTTCAATCCTCAGCACCGCATAAATGTAAAATAAAGATCTTGTGTCCACCTAAAACTAAAAAATAAATATTAAAAAAGAAGGATTTGTAGAAGATGTAATCCAGATGTTTCTTGGGGGGAAGTTTCCAAGAAGCTGCCCCACAAAACTTGTCTTTGCATATAAACCACAACTCAACTGCACAACGATACCTCCTGTTAAGGAAACTAGGAAGTTAGTTTTTACTAGGTCCAGACACATCCTCAGCTAAAAACTCTGTAATAATCAAATAGGAGAAGAATAGATATTGGGAACAGCCATTAGTCTCTGTTACATCTCTCTTTCTCTCTTCCTTCATTTATCTTGTCTTTTTGGTTTCCTTTGTTCCCTCCTCTCCTTCATTCCTTCCACAAACATTATTTAGCGTCCAGTGTACACCAGGGGCTGTACTAAATGTTTTATGACCCCAGGATTTTAGCTTGCACTGCCATCATTTATCTGGAGGGCAAAGATACTTCACTATGTTATGAGGAAATCTTAGGGCGAAAAGTACGAGTTGGATGCAGAAGTCATATTTGTTGTATGAAAACAGTTTGCTCTTTTATAGATTTAAGAAATAGACCCAAGGAAACTGTCAAAGGTTTAGGTTGAATTCGGCTTCTGCCACTTACTCGGCAGTTACTGATATTCAACATTTATTCATTCACCAGATATGTCTGACACTGTGAGGTCTTGGAATTCCAGCCTTAAACAGACACAGCCTCTGCCCTCAACTAGACTGGGTGATTGTGGCCAAGAGGTTGAGCAAGCTGTTAGAGAGTGTATGTCCTCTGTCGTGACTGGGCTGGCGAGCTCCATGCTTTCTCCCTGGACTGCACTATATGTCAAACAAAACAAAGCAAAACCTTTCTTTTGTTTTTATAGTGCTTCCCAGTGTAGCAAATATTTTCCATATGATGGGTAACTAAAGGGAACGATCAGCGCCTCTCCAGGAGGGAGGAAATCAGGACTTTAGTTGCAGAGGTGAAAATACTTTGCAGGCAAAGAAATCAATTTGATGAAAGCTTCGCTAATGTAAGGAGAATTGGGTGAGGAAAGTTTGAGAGGGGGGTTTAAACTGTGAAGAGTCTTTTAATGCAATTTTGACTCAGAGAACAGGAAGCCTGAAAGAGGGACTTCTGAACCTGATATTTTAGGAATCAGAAGGCACAGAGGATCATGGAGTCATTTACATTTGAGGACCAGAATGCTGACAATGGGAAAGGAAGTGACAACTTCCAGACTCCTTGTGGCACCTCCATGTCCAGAACTTGGCTTCTGTTTTCAAATTATCCTCAGGGTGCAAGATGGCTGCTGGGGCTCTAGACATTGCCTTCACATTCTAGGAAGAAGAAAACTACAATAGGATACTCCAGGTCAGTGTCCTTTTAAGTCTTCTCCTTGGGAGTTGCCAACAATACTTCTACTTGTATGTCATTGGTCAGAACTTAGTAGTTATGTGACTGTATCTATACCCAAGAAAAAATGGAGAAATGAATATTCTTTTCTGGGAGGTGATTTGCTCAACTAAAAGAATCACAAGTGTAACAAGAAAAAAGATATCATTTATAACAGGAAAAAAAGAAAAGAAAAAGTAAGATAACTAGGTGTGAATCTACAATATATGTTCAAGGGATGCATGAAAGTATTATAGGACCTTATTAAAAATATATTGAAGAGACCCAAGTAAGTGGGGAAAAAAGGAAGCAGCATTTTTTTAATCAAGAGGGTGGAATTCCAATTCTGTTATTAAGAAAGTAGGGAGGACCTGAGCGTGGTGGCACATGCCTGTAATCCTAGTGGCTGGGGAGGCTGAGACAGGAGGATTGATCCTCGACACTGATTTGGGCTTCAATACTGCTTCTGATTCTTTTATGCTTTGTTCTCTAGAATATCTTTATTTTGAAAAGTCTTCCGTTCTCCAAAATACTACTTCCCTTTCTTCCTCTGGGTCCTTACCCAGAAATATTCACACTTTCACTCAAGGGAAAGTTCGAGGCATCTCAGCTCTCTGCCAGCGCTCGCCCCACAAACCTACCCTCACATGGATCCCTCCTGCCTTCCTTCTAATTAACAGGAGCAGCACCTTCACCCAACGGGGAAGGCTTCTTCATTTATTTGGTGGGGGGGGGGCGAGTGTCAATCCTCATCTGCCTTCTCAGGATTCCTGCTTCTTTGGTTAGTTCATTTTGTCTGTATATTGAAGCTTCTCCTTCACACTGGCTCTTTCCTCTAAGTCCTTAAACATGCCTTACTTTCCCCCCATCTTAGCAATAAAATCTTCTTTGACTAAATTTCCTATCTCAGATGCTGCTGTGTTCCATTGTCCAAAGTCAGCCACATAACCAGGCTCCGTGTCAAGAGGATGGAGAAGTACCTGCCTTCTACAGGTGAATTACAAGGTGGTGGGCAGGGATGAGCAATCTCCTTGTGCGAAGGGAAGAGAATAGTTAAAATATAACCTGCCAGACTTTAAAATTTTTTTTTTAAAGAGTTGTCTGTACTTCACATCTCCGTTTCAACCTAGTTTCTGCCTCTCCCACTCCAAACTGCTCTTGTCAAGGCTACAGGCTCTTTTCTCATTGCTAAACCCACAGGGCATTTTCTAGTTATATAGTACTTGACTTTTGCCAGTCTAAAGGAGTTGATCTTATGGAAGGTGATAGAATGGTGGTTACCAAAGAAGGGGATGGGAAAGGTTGGTCAACAGGGACTGTCACAGTTAGATAGGGGCAAGAAGCTCTGGTGTGCTACTGCACTGATAATGTCCTGTATCTTTCCAAAAAGCTGGAAGAAAGGGTTTTGAAAGCTTTCAACCATGAAGCAATGATATGTGCTTGAGGAAATATGTTTCCCCTGATTTAAACGTGACAAGGTATACATGTCTCAAAACATCATATGCTACCCTATTAGTATGTATATGCTATATGTTTTTATATGTGTATTTTAAAAGAAACTAGATTTAAGTTTAAAAAAGAAAACAAAAATGTAGATCACTTCCTTCCCAAAATTCTTTCCCTGCATGGGGACTTTCTTCTCCCATTCTGCCTCTCTCTCTCTTGCTGTTTATTCTTGCTGTGTCCTGTGGCCTCTTTCTTTGGGCAACTCCTTAAATATTGGGGCTTTTTAATTTCATGTCCAAACCCTTCTCAATTCATATCCATCCATGATCTTATCGATGTCCAACTCTCCAATTGTAAGGGTCCGGCGAATCATTGGAGAAAGAGACCACAAGAGACCAGCTTCATGCAATGAGCAGGAGGGAGTTTATTGAAGAGGATCCTAATTCAGTGCACTGAGGCTCAAGGCTCACTTAGGAAGGGAGAGCGGCCCAGAGCCCTGAGCAGAGGTTCAAGCAGAGCTTAAGTACACTTTTTGGGGAGGGCGGGAGGCTTTGCATACATCAGAACAAATCATCATGAGTCGCAGGGAAAATTGAACAACAACTCTGAGACGTGATTAGCACATTCATTGGCGGGAACAGGTCGGGCGGGGGGGGGGGGGGGGGGGGGGGTGATTGGTCATTCCTAAGCGGGTTACACATTCAAACTGATTGGTTCGGGCCCTGTGACGAACTGCACAGGGCCCTAGGCTAAATGGCCAGTAGGGCGCTGTTTTAACTATCTCAGGAATCTGGGTGTAACAGAGGAACTTAATAATACCTAATCTTTTACATTCAAGCTTTCCAGCTTAGAAACTTTACCATTTCACAATCATGCTCTATTTTTATGTTTATAGAAAGTCTGAAATACAACCTAGATATGCAAAGGTGTTGTATTTAATATTTTAATGAAGGACACAATTTTGCTTTACCCCCACCCCAATATTTGTATTTGTGGGAAAAATTAAATTAACTCATGATCTTCTAAGGTCTCTTCCGGGTTAAATATGAAGTTAACTCAATCTTCCTTTTAATACAAATTTATCACTCTTCTGGAACCTTCTTTCCTGGTCACTTCTGGCCTCCCATGAAGAAATCTGTGTTTATGGCTTTTCCTGTTGCATGGGAATATAACTGATTTTTTGAGCATACTGGATTCAATGGGGGGAAGCTGAAAGCACCTTCATTCTTTCCCACCACTACCCCCATCAAATCTACTTTCTCTTGTTAGTCTCCAATTTGGGGCAGGAGTCATGTTTTGCTTGGTTAAGTGATAATAAAAGAGAGTCCAGTTTTTAAATTATATAACACCCACCCTAATCCCGCTTGCTTCTCTCAACCCTCGTTGTGCCTACTTAGATGCCCAGGGAGGAAGGAACGGTTTTTCTTCCATTTCTCATTCACTGGCTGATCCTTTCTGAAGCCCCTCCAGGAGAGGAAAGAGTTAAAAAAAATTAACCTCGAGTTCATTTTTTATCTGGTGCGGATGTTTTGGCTGTGAGAGAGGAGATATCAACAGCTGACTCTCTCTCTCATAGGGCTCTAGGTATTTTTCCAGGAGTCTCCAAGACTGGGGTCTTCTTTAGACTTCCACCGGGGACTTGTCATGCCCCTGAGCCCTTAGTGCTCTTCCTGGGATCCACCCTGATCCTGGGAACACTGCTCCCTGGATCCCTGTGTTTGTTCTCTGGGGTTCTTAGTGAAGCCAGAATCAGACAGGGAGATGGGCAAGGGTCAGATCCGGAGGAATTGAAATGTTAGTTCTTCAGAGCCCTTCCTCCACCCTTACCAAGATTACTTTGTTGGGGTGCAGCGGAGCGGCGGCGGAGGGGAGAAACCACACAAGAGACTCACTTCATGCAATCGCAAGGGGGAAGTTTATTGAGGATCCTGTTCCAGCGCGCTGGGACTCTGTGCCCACTCAAGAAGGGAGAGCGGCTCAGAGCCCAGAGCAGAGTTCAAGCGGAGCTTAAGTACACTTTTCGGAGAGGGTGGGGGGCTTTGCATACATCAGAACAAATCATCATGAGGCGCGGGAAAATTGAACAACAACCCTGAGTCAGGATTAGTGCATACATTGGCGGGAACAATTAGGGCAGGAGTGATTGGTGCTCCTAGGTGGGGTACACATTCAAACTGATTGGTTTGGACCCTGAATATCTACGTGACAAACTGCACAGGGTCTTGAATGCTTACGTGAGGAGTTGCACAGGACCCCAGTCCATAAATCACTAAATGGCCAGTAGGGCCTTGTCCTAACTGCCTCAGGAATTTAACCCATGCTTTGCAGTTTTAGAAGCAGGTTTACAAGCCTGGTCCTTTACACTTTAACTCAGGCTCTGCGGCTTAGAATCAGCTTGGAAATTTTACCTTTACAACCTGCCCCTGCTCCAACCTGTTACTAAGGTCACCTGTCCCAGGGATTGTCCCTCCCCATTGAGAGTTGTTAATTAAGACCCTTCCTGCCCTTCACTCTTCCTGGGAGGTCCCTCCAGCCCACCTATTTCCCACCTTTTGGCCATCCCACGGAGCATTTCCTGGCCTAGTCACCTAGGCAGGAAGGAGAGATAAGGAGGAAGGGAACAGGAGAACAAAGGAAGCCTAGGACATATAAAAAGGCAGAATGCTCTCACTTCTTGGGGGATACCAAGATACCTGCTAGTGCCCTCTTCTCTCTCCCCGGGAGAAGCTGTGTTACCCTCTTTTAAGCCCTGCTTCATATGCTTGCCAAAGTGTGCTTCTCTAATGTCATACTTCAACATGTGAGGAACATGTGAGGAAGCAGGACTCGTCACTGGTACCTGGCTGTATCATTAGAAGAAAAAAAATTTAAGAAATCAGAAATGTGCTTTCTAAAAGAAACTGAGGCTCTTCCTTCTCCTTCTCTTGTAATTCCTATTTCTCCCTTTTCTTCCCCTCTTCTTCTGTTTCCCTCCTCCTTCCCCTCCTGTTCCTCTGTCTCTGTCCTCCTTTCTCTTCCAATTTCTAGGCTGGTTAGCATTTAGTAGAAATCAGCCATAAACAGGAAAGAAAGCATTGAGCTATGAATAAGTATGGGACTTTAGAAGATTTATCACAAACCTCACTTGCATTACTTTGAGAAAACCTACAATGCCTCCCCATTAAGTGAATCCAAATAAAATAAGTACATGACATCAGAGTGGAACCGAGGAGAGAAGTACTTAATGAATGGCAATAAGCAATACAAATCGAATACTTCATGTATTCTATAATCTTCTGGCAAAACTTAGAGAATGATTTAACAGTGACAAAGATTCTTCGCTTGGCTAAACTTCCTTCAGGTTTCTGATGCCTCTCCTGGGCACATCTGTGTACTTTCTTGTGAAATCCAGTTTTAGCAAAGTGCAAGACTAGGTCAGCTTAGGAAGAACCCCTACCCTTGATATCTGATCAGGTTCCTCATTTTCCACAGTCCCCTGGTCACCTGGCTTGTCTTTTGCAGGGATCCCACGAGGTCAGTTTAATCAGAATCTCATTCATTGCTGAGTGTCCTCTCAGTCACTTTCCATCCACTGACTCCTACCCTGGTCCTTGCCCATGAATTCTCATTGGTCCACCCTGTTTTCGGAGTTGAGCCCGACTCTCTCCCTTGCTGCAAAACTCTTCTCCAGTGGTTCTTATACCTATCACAGGTATAAGAATATATTGTTATACCTAACGAAACTGTGTTTTAACAAGTATCATTGAAATATATTTCCTTTTTTATTAATTAATTTATTTTAATTAGGTCTATATGACAGCAGAATGCATTTTGATTCATTGTACACAATTGGAGCACGACTTTCATTTCTCTGGTTGTACATGATGTGCAGTCATACATGTACCTAGGGTAATGATGTCCATCTCATTCCACCATCTTTCCTGCCCTCATGTCCCCTTGAAATATTCTTCTTTAATAATACTCTGGATAAATGTTCAAGAAGATAGAATACTCTAATTAACTTTTAATCATATTCTTTTTTACCCATGGCTCTAAGGTTAATCTGTTATCAGTAAACTTGGAACTTTTCAACTTTGTGTTATTGAAATCACACAAAACATACCGATAGGACTCAAACCTTGAGCTTTGTCGAAAAGCAGTTCAACAGATACAGATATCTCTCTTTTCTCTTTACTTGGGATTATGGAATTGCAGAATGAATACCAGAATTGAGCTAGGGATGGGTAAGACATCATTTACTTTTCTTGCAAAACAAGGGAAAGGGCTTCTGCATTGGAAGATACAAACCCTTTCATAGAAGAGTCTTAAGAAAAAAATATACCAGCAAGTTGAGAATCCAGAAATTAGTTTTTTAAAGCCATCTATGCCTATTACCCCTTTAGAAATCCTGGTGTACCTCCAGGGATGCCTACTACTCTTGTAGTTATTGTTTTAGGGAGTGACTTCCCTTAGCACGTTGGGGTGGTTCTTAGTGCAAGCCATACTGTCTTCCTTTAAGATTTCTGCCAAAACTCTGAGAAATAGGGAATTTGTCTTTAACTTCCCATTTCACACACATACACATTCCCCTGGGAGGAGAACCTATACCTCTTGTTAGCTTTATAATGTGTCTACTTTACCCAAATGGGTTAAGAAGTGCTGATGGACAGGTTGACCTCCTTATGTGATTCTGTTATTAGGCAACTATAGACACAAAATATGACTCTAGATTGTGTACTGTACATAATGTTTCTGCCTCATTTTGATTCTGCAGACCAAATGGTCTGCTTCTGTCAACTTCTCTCCATATCCACTGGGGACTCAGCTGCCATTCCACAGGGCATGGAGTGCAAATTAGTTATTCAGGCTCCATTGGCAAACAGTGAAAGCACTATGCAATCTGTTATCCTGTCTAAATATCTGTGGCACAAACAATGACTTAAACATGATTATAGTTATTTGATGCTACAACTTAATTTCATGATAAAATTATATGTATTTTGTTATCTCTCTGCCAGTTTTTATAAGATAATGTCGCACAAACGACTTGATTTGCCTGAAATCAGATACCCATTGGTAATTTGCACAACATGCACACCAAACGTGGGATTTTTTTTTTTTTTTTTTTTAGGAAGGCAGAAAGACCAACAGCAAAACTTGGGTTTGTTTTCCTTAGAAAAATGCTGCAAAACAAGGAATGTTTAAGGAGTATGCTTCTGGGTGGGTGCAGAGATAGTGGGGTAGAGGATATTCATTAAAGAAAAAAAAAAAAACTCCTTAACGGCAGCTAAGACCTACACAGGTAAAGAGATGATACAAAGAAAGAAAAGTGCATCCTAATCTAATGGAACTAAGGGAACCACCAAGCTGTCAATTCACTGAGCTGTGGATGTAGAAACAGAATGGAGCCTTTCAATTCTGCTGCCTTCTCCCTGGGGTTAGAGACCGGTTGCCATGGATATTCTGGATTCCTGCAGCTAATGGGAGGGAGTTCTGTAGCTTGGTATCCTGGGGACCCGCCAGGGTGAAACATGAAATGGAGGCCTGTGGGTGTGGTGGTGGAGGCTGGGAAGCCAGAGGTCAGAGGGTCCATTTCCAGCAGAGTTAAAGCTGATTTTATTTCAAGTCACATTCATTTGACAATCTATATTTTCCTGAAAAAAAAAAAAAAACAGACCTTTTTGTCCCTCCCCTACTGAGCAAAGAGAATCTTCATCTCCTTAAAATGGTTATGATCATAGCACTAAGTAGTGTATGCTATAATTAGATGTTCAACGATGGTTCAGAGAACGATTTTTTTTTCCAATGTATTTTTTTTTTTTTGGAGGAGGGGAAGAGGGAAAATAATTTAAGTTTGGTTCAAATATTTGACTGGTTTAAAATTACACACACACACACACACACACACACACACACACACACACACTTATATGTATACCAAATGTGGTGAACAAATGAGAAAGGTTCTGGTTTAGTCTGCTTTATTAAAAAAAAATAATAATAATTGGTACCTGGCCTCTTTCTTTCCAATAACCATTGCAATATCAGCCTTTTCTCTTTTCCTTGTGTCTGCCTTTTACTCTGCCTCAGTTTTTAACCAGGTCATAGTGAAAACTCTTTCCCTCTCTGTAATCTTTTGGAGCACGTCCTTCTCTGGCTGGATAATCGAGCACTTCAAAGTCAAGTTCTTGGACAGTGGTGGCTAATCCTGATAAGCGGGAAGTGTGTGTGTGTGTGTGTGCCTTGACCTTGTGATCCTTCTTCTCAGCTGAGCATTGGCATGGCTCTGAGGTCCTCTTGGATGATTTCAGTGGGCAAAATATCCAGCTGTAATTGTTGAGATGCCTTTATCTTGAAATTCCTTCCGTGAAGAAGTTCTAATGCAGATTAAGTAAACCTTAATCAGCCATGCTGTCTGAAAGGTGTAGAGATGTAGATTGAAAATAGGACTGCCTTAGGCAGTAAATATTTATTTTGCTTTCAAAACCTCATGTGGTCTTTGGTTGGCATTTATTGTGTAGCTGATGGGCAAGGACAAGAGAGAAAGGTTGGTCTCTGCTGACCTCTGGATCCCAAGAATAGAACCACAGCTTTGATATTACCAGCCTCTTGCAAAGTAGAGACTTGGAAACACTTCCTTGTGGGGCAAACTTAAGGAAGTTCAGTGGTTGTGAATTGGGAGAAGTAGCTTGCCAGACGGAAAGTGAATGTGTATTGGCCAAGGAAGACATCAGAGTTCGCCAGTCCCCAAGGGCTACGGCTTTGCTATTTCTCCCTTACCTCTCAATCTATCAAACATTAAGGTAAATGCTGGGTTATCTCTACTAGCAAAAGTGTCGTTTTATTTTTTTCTTCTCTCAAATGAAGGGAAGTGCAGGTGTGGGGGTCACTCACAGAACCCCACCTCCAGGTATCCCCAGCTATTGGAACAATTCAGTGGCCATCGAAAGATATTTTCTTTACCCAAGGGATGTTGTTACATGACATAGTCAGGTCTCTATAAATCTGGTGCCATCCAGAGGACTGTAAAGTATAGGACTGAATGAAGAAATTCAAGAAATTCATGTAAGAAATGAGCATGAAGGTCCCTCACCCCCCGAGTTGTTAACAACCAAAGCCTCTCCTTCATGCTGTTTCAGAAGGAGAGAAGATCAATCTTTTGCTTAGTTCTTTCATAGCTGGAACAAAAACGGATCTGGATTTTAGTTCTAGAAATAGTAGAAATTAGTGGTATGGTTATAGGAAATTATCAAAATCTCTCAAGGTACTTTCTTTCTTAACTATAAAATGATGGCTTTGAATTATCTGATATCTCTGTGTACCTTCCAATTATTGATTTACATAAGAGAGAATAGAACTGAGATATGAGAAGATTGATAGACTTGATAGCACAAACTAGGGCATGTATCTAATAAATACATAAATGTTGTCAATAAAAATGTTAAATATTCATAACAAAAGATTAATGTCTTTATTATATAAAACACAATTAATTAAAAATGGCTTAAGGAGAGATACATACAAAAATATTTAAATATATCGTGCAAAAGTGAAAAAAAATGCTTGAATTTACACACAAAAATATTTATTGTTGGTAAAAATACCGTGATAGGTCAGGGTTACTACACTCCACCCTGGTCTTTTGAAAAAAATCATTGGTGATGGTGCAAATGGCTACATATTTTCTGTTAGGTTTTTTGTAAAATAAGTTATGAAACAATTTTACCTTTAGGAATTTATCTTAAAGAAAGAAATAATGGTGTGTAAAATGTTTATCTCTAGTACTTTTAACCATAGCAAACTCTTGGGGGAAAAAAAAAGACTTAAAGTTTAACCATTGGGGACTGGTACATTTATGTAATAAAAATACTATGTAATGTTAATTAGATGGCACGTGACTTTTTTTTTTGAAAGATGTTCATAATATACTGTTATTTGAAATTGTGTTGGTCAGCTTTTCATCACTGTGACAAAATACCTGAGATAAAGAACTGAAAAAGAAGAAATGCTCTTTTGGCTCATGGTTTTAGATGTTTCAGTCCATGGTACTTGGCCTTTTTGTTTGGACCTGGGGTGGCATAGTACATCATGATGGGAACAAATGGGAGACCTGTTTACTTCAAGGTGACTGGGAAGCAAGAAGAAAGAGGAAGAGGCTGAAGTCTCAATATAGCCTTCAAAGGCATATCCCCAGTAACCTAATTTCTTTTAACTAGGCTCCATCTTGTAAAGGTTTCACTACTTCCTAATAGTGCCATGAGCCGTGGACCAAGACTTCAAACTTATTCAAACCATAGCAGAAGTCAAATTATCAAACAGAATGCAAGATACTATCAACTTTTATTAAAATAATTATGGATATGTATTTATAGAGGCATAAAAACATCAAATGATAAAGAACAATGTGTTGGTTGTAACTTTCTATGGGTAAAACATTTATGGATTATTTACATTTTAGCTTTTTATCTGAATATTCTGAAATGGGAATTTATTGCTTTTATAGTAAACAAAAATTTTGATAAAAGATTAAAGTTTCACAATTTTAAAGGAATGTGTGGTTAAATAATTAGTTTTAAAGTTTACAAGTTTTCCAAGAAATCTCCATACTATTTTCCATATTGGCTGCACCAATTTGCAGTCCCAACAGCAATGTATAAGTGTGTCTTTTCCTCCACATCCTTGCCAACATTTATTGTTGCTTGTATTCTTGATGCACATTATATATAGAATTGTGACAGGAGAGGCAGATTAATTAACAAAGCTTTAGTAATGATGTCAACAAAGGCACTAATTTTGGCTTAGATTGACATAATTTAAGACATAGACCTAATTGATGTTCAATTTGGTAATATTAAAAAAATAAGGAGACATGTGAGGAGAAGCAGGTTTCCAACAATTGTTAAGTGTTCTCAGATCTGCAGGAACGATTGTACAAGTTGGGGCAGCAAAAGTAAAAGCGATTTTATTGGATTTAATTTTAAATATAAAAAATGCCATGTAGTAAAGTGTATGTACAGTATTAATATCCACCTAGTAAATGCAGTGAGAGTTTCAGATGAATACACTGCACTTCACATTGTTTATTTTAGGTTTGTCTCTATTTCAGAACAAACACGTATATCGGAAGGAATTTAACTAATATAAATTCACTCTGTCTTTGAAGAAAAATGGTAATTGGCTCTCACAGCCTAATAACATTTATCTTTGTAGATTGACAAATCACTTAAGGGTACTCACTGAAGAGTTAAACTATCCAACATGCTTTTTGTGTCTAACATGAACAATTTCTACTTATTGTAAAATTGTTTTCAGTTGAGAATTCCAACTGTTGCCCCTTTCAGTCATTCCTACCTACCTGCTCCTGGACTCTCCCTGGCTCCCCACTTCCTACCCCCTCCGTAGTCCTGCTGAGTGACTAATCTGTTTTCCTAAAATTTTACCATTTCAAAATGTCATGTAAGTGGAATCATGTAGTATATAGTTTTGTCTACTCTATTTTATTTCTTTGAGGCATTGGCTTTTTTCCCCCTCAGCATAATTCCCTGGAGATTCATGCAAACTTTTGTGTGTATTAATAGTTTGTTTTTTTGGTTGTTTGTGTAGTAGTACACCATGGGATCTACACATCACAGTTTATTTAAACCTTTCCTTTCTGAAGGGCATCTGTGCTCTCTCCAGTTTTTAACTCTTGCAAATAAAGCTTCTGTGATTATTCATGTAAACCTTTGTATGACATAGGTTTTCAATTTGGGGGATAAAAGTCCAAGTTAATTTTATGTTTAACTTGATAAGCTATGCCCAACTGTTTTGTGGAATGAGTGTATTATTTTGTGTTCCCACCAGCAATATATGAGTGATCCACTTTCTCCACATACTCACTATCATTTTGTGATGTCACTATTTTTTTTTTTCCCCATTCTGAGAGTTATGCAGTGAAATCTTGTGGTCTTCACTTGTACTTTCCTGATGGCTGATGATGTTGAACTTTTCTCATTTGCTTATTTGTCATCCATTTATCTTCTTCAGTTTGATGTCTGTTTAAGATGTTTACTCCTTTTCTAATTGGATTTTTGAAAATTGTTGAATTTGGATGGAACCCAGGGTCATTTGACCTCTGATCCACATCCCTAGCCCTTTTTATTTCTAATTTTGAGACAGGGTCTCACCAAGTTGCTTAGGTCCTTGCTAAGTTGCTGAGGCTGGCTTTGACCTTGTGATCCTCCTGCCTTAGTTTTCCAGATTACAGGCATACACCACGGAACCTGGCTGATTGGACAGTTAGACCATTTACATATAAGGAAACATTGATATGTTAATGCTTAAGTGTGCTATTTTAATATTTTTTATTTTATTGCCTCTTGTTCTTGTTTCTAATTTCTCCTTTTTTGGCTTCAAGTGGGTCAGTTGAATTTTTAAACAGATGCAATCTTGATGTATTCATAGTATTTCTGAATATCAGTGAAGTTTTCATAGTGGTGGTTTTGGATACTGTGATATAGAAATACTAACATCACAATCTCTGGTACAGAAAGCAGAATACCCCCTCTCTAAGATGTCCATGTTCCAATCCTTAAAGGAACCTATAGATATATTACCTTGCATGCCATGTAAGATGGTCTCTTTCCCCAAGGATCTTGAGGTGGATCCTTGTTCTGGATTAAGTGGGTGGGCCTTTGTAACTATGAGGATTCCTACAAGAGGTAGGCAGAGGATCATTGAAAGGGATGTCATGATGGAAGCCAGTGAGCCAGTTGGAAGCCTCTGGCTTGGAAGAAGAGAAAAGGGACACAAAGCAAGGAGTGTAATTGTTTACTGAGAGTTTTGTCTACTCTATTAGGAGTCTCTGGGTCCTAATTAAATCTTTTATTTTAACAGGCTCTCGTTCTGTTTTTAGCATGTAGATCCTAGCTTACTTCTTTAGGTCTTTAAAATGACAGCTTAATTTTCAGAGTCTTGGCCGTGTTATTTTGGTCTGCTTGATTTATCTTCTGCTCCTGGAGCTCTCACGAATACCTGCTGGTGCTGGCTGAGGGGATAAAAGAAGCTTCATCATGCTGGGCTGCCAGAGGTCTCTCAGTGGGGGAGGGGAGACCAGGCCTCTGGAGGTCAATGGGGCTTCTAGGACTGCGCTTCGTGCTGTGCCTGGGTCCTATTCATAGCATTTCTGTAAATGGGCATTTCTGGGAATTTCTGGTATCTCTCAGTGGAGAAGAGGGGTCTGAGGTCCAATGGGAAAAGAGAGCTCTTCCTTTCCCTAGGCCACTTACTGTTAGTGGGGTCCCTTGCCACATCTTCTGGGTTTGCCTTGTTTTGTCTGCAAGACTTCTCTTCCATCAAGGAGAGGAAGGAGCCTACAGGACTGATTTTCATTGTTAGTTTGGAGGCCTGAAAACTCTGTGTCTTGGTGATTTCAAGTCTTGTTGAGAGGAGGAGGCACCTAGCACCCTTCAGCTGTGTTGAGTCTCATGGTTCCAAACAAGTTTGCCCTCTTCTTATCTTAACGCCTTTCAGAGTTTTCTGTTGGTTGTCTCTTGCATTATTTCCAAGGTTTATCATGCCTAGCAGGAAGGAACAGGAAGAAATGTGTCATTCCATCTTGTTCAGATTAAAGATATTGTTCAAAAGCTTGTTTTTTCTATGCCTTGAGAAAGAGGATCTATGGTATAGTTATCCCTTGGTGTCCATGAGGTATTGGTTCCAGAATCCTCCACAGATATCAAAATCCTAAGTTGCTCCAGTCCCTTACATAAAATGTGGCAGCATTTGCATATGACCTATACATATCCTACCATAGACTGTATTTTAAATAATCTTAGTATCACTTATGATATTTAATACAATGTAAATCACTATTATGTGTATTGACTAGGGAATAATGACAAGAAAAAAAGCACATACATGTTCAGCACAGAGGTTTTTTTTCCCCCTGAATATTTTTGATCCAAGTTGGTTGAATCTGAGGATATGAAACCTGAGGATTCAGAGGACCAATTGCATCCGAAGAACTGGAAAAGTGTCTTAAGAGCACTGAGCCAAGGAATATGGAGAAAGATGGAGTCACAGAACTAGGATGGGCAGGTCATGCAAAATTTAGATGATAAAGAGTTTGGGTTTTATTGCTAGGTTCTATGGGAAACCATTTAAGGTATTTATTTATTTATTTATTTTAGATATACATGATAGTAGAGTGTATTTTGACATATTACCCATACATAGAATATAACTTATTCTAATTAGGATCCCATTCTTGTGGTTGTACATGATGTGGAGTTTCATTAGTCTTGTATTCACATATGAGCATAGGAAAGCAATGTTTAATTCATTCTACTGTCTTTCCTATTCCCATCCCCGTCCCTTCCCTTCATTCCCCTTTTTCTAATTCAATGAACTGAACTTCTATTCCCATCCTGCATTGTGTGTTACCATCCATATATCAGAGAAAACATTTGGCCTTTGTTTTTTTGGGACTGGCTTATTTCACTTAGCACGATAGTCTCCAGCTCCATCCATTTCTATTTTTTTTTTTAAATCACTTCAGTTTCTATGTATAAAAGGGATGTTAGGGCTTATGAGTAGAAATATTGAGGAAGAAAAAAAATGATTGTCTCACAAAAGAGAGACAATGGTTATTTGAACAAAGTAAGGCTGGAAATAAGTAGAAAGACTGGAGAGAGATGGGGGGTGTTACTGATGGATTTTGTGATAAATTGGCTATGGAATGTAAGAGAAAGGGACATGTCACAATAGTCTCTCAAAACTGTGGCCTAATTAAATCTCTGCTGAGGAAAGACAAGAGGAGGAACAGGTGTGAGGGATAGCACAGGAGTTGATTTTGAGATGGAGTCTACATATTCAAGGACAGGTGTTAGGTAGATATTTGTGAATACCAGATTTCAGGCTCAGAAGTGAAGGATAGAGTAGAAATAGAAGCACAAGAGATATCAGGTCATAGGTACAGGTTGAGCATCTCTGATCAGAAAACCCCAAATCAATTTAGAAAGTATCAGATTTCAGAGCATTTTTGGATTTCAGATTTTTGGATGCTCAAGTGGTAAAGTCTATGCAAATAGTTCAAAAAACCAAACCAAACCAAACCAACCAAACAAAACAAAACAAAAAAAATACTTGAAATGTGAAGTACTCCTGGTCCCAAGCATTTTGGATAAGATACACTCAACCTCTAATATGGAACTGTGGGAATGGATGAGATCACATTGGAGAAATTGGAGAGTAAGAAATTTGAAGTGCTCAGTTGGGGGCCCTGAGGCAAACCAACATTCAGTTGTGAGAGGAGGAAGAAGAGGAATGTGCCAAGGAAAATACAAAGCAGCAGCCAGGAAGAGATAGGAAGAAAGCCAAGAATTTCTTCCCATCTCTGTAAGAATTTTGTTCAAATTCTCCTCTCATTAATCACCCATAAAGATGGTAAACAAAGCACAAAGGCACAAAAACACTCCTCCACATAATGTAATAAAGTTCCCTAATGATTAAATTACTTTATTGCCAATTCACATTAAAAAACTATCTGCAGGAGAAATTTCTGTATGCATACATACACAAAAATCTGGTAGACAACATGAGAAAATATTAACAAATTATATCTGATGATGAAATTATGGATATTTTTTTACTTCATTGCACTTAATTTTTTTTTTTCTATAATGAGCCTGTTGGAAAAACTGCCTAATTTTTTTTCTCTTTATTTGGGAGAAAATCATGTTCTACTATTTAGAACAAGGGTTATTAATCTGAATGTAATGGCACCCCATGATTCTGATACATTTTAACTGGCTCTTTGAGTTAGATGTATATAGTTTGTTTGCTTCTCTATCTTCAGGGCTTTTCCATGCAGATGAGTACATAGTTCTTTGTAAATAATAATGTGAAATGGCAGTGCGGCGAGTAAAGAACATCAAAAATAAAGTTAAATCATCTCTATTTAAATTCTGATTCTACTGCTGCTTATCTCTCTTACATGTATAAAATGGGACTATCGATACAGATCTTGAAGAATAATTAGATAAAATACACGAACGGCACAGTCCTGGCACATGGTAGATTGTCAATATGAGATAGTGATTAATAGCTCCAGCTGCGGAGCTAGACAGCCTTGATCTGAAATTTACCCATCGCTTACCAAATGGGTTATCTTCTTCCAGTGGCCTTCCTCCTCTGTATTGCATTTTCTCTGTGTGACAAGTGAAGGCCTCAATAGTATCAATAACAAGGGTTATTATGAAATAACCTGGCACCGAATTTAAAATAGTGCAAGGGAGTATTTACAAGTATTCAACAAATAGCATTTTGCATATTTCCTTTATGATTAACAGCCCTTCAATGACTAGATTTTAAAACTCCCTCAGGGCCAGGAACCAGGTCTTACTCTTTTACACAAAATGATTCACATGCTAAAAATGTTTATAATTTAGGTTTATTATTCCAAGTATCAATTCTTCTGACATGAGATTAGAGTGGGAGCTCTCTTAGCATGTCTTTGCTTCACTATCTCACTGGGTTAACTAACTGATGCTCTCGTTTCCTTTTAGTGCAGATGGACCTGGGTGATACCGAGCACTACAGGCAAGGCAACTATTTTCCCGAATGTCAGCACATTTCTGCTCCTAAGAGTTGAGTTGTTTTCTTATTAAGAAATTTGTGTGTATTTCTGGACCAGTTAAATTACAAGTATACTTACTACAGTGACATAATTTATTAAAAAATATTAAATAAATTGTTAGGCTTCAAGTACGAAAAGAAAAAGTTGTATTTCTTTTGAAAATTAAGTTGAATGCATTGTAAACACTTGATGAAATGAATTCATAAAAATCGTTGTCAAATTCAGTGGGCAATGAAACAAATATGTTAGGAAATTTATCTATGCTTATATTGCTTCATAAAATGTTTAAGTTTCCTTTCCTTTTTTTAAAAAAACACAAATTAGAAATCATGCACTGTGGATAATGAGGATGATTTATGTGGGTGATTTATGGAGGTGCATTATCTCCATTGGTAGACCCATACTGAAAGAAGAGATCTTGGTCCAACATCTGAAGGTTGGTGTGTGTGTGTGTGTGTGTGTGTGTGTGTGTGTGTGTGTGTGTGTGCGCGTGCCCATGTTTGCATTTCAAGTTAAAATGAAACATTTAAGATTTTCATGCATCCATTTTTACAATGATTCTTTCTTGAATCAACAACTATTCATCCTGAATATGAAAGAATAAGAGGTCTCCTACAATATTTAGAAGGATCAAATA
This sequence comes from Ictidomys tridecemlineatus, assembly GCF_052094955.1. NCBI lineage: Eukaryota > Metazoa > Chordata > Mammalia > Rodentia > Sciuridae > Ictidomys > Ictidomys tridecemlineatus. The sequence goes on from NC_135482.1 coordinate 135,331,010, forward strand.
GAAATGAAACTGAATATCTACTGATTTTTAGATCCCAGCTCAATCATTTGATAACTTTATAATTTTGAATAAGTTACTTATCCTCCTCAACTTGAGTTCTTCATTTGTAAAAGGTAATTTTTTAAAAATGAATGAGGCTTTTTGTTAAAAGAGATCACACATCTAAAGTATATATCATTATTTCTGAGGGGGGCCAAGTGATGAATAAATGTAATTTTCTACAATCTGATAACTACCAGTTTGTTTTTTTTTTTTTTTAATTTTCAACCATGATTGCTCCTAAGTCTTGGACCCACATTTCCAACTATATGTCCTTAGGATTCCTTCACCATTCTCTTAGACTGATTCTCAAACTAATTATCAAGGCCTCATTTTTGTCTTCTGTCTTCTCACTCATTCTCATAACATGCTGGCCACCACACATATGTGGTTTTGAGGTTTAGAAATCTCCTTTTCCATTCCCTCTCCTCTTCCTCCATGAATATTCCTCCTTTCCTTCTTCCTTCCTTTTCTTTCTAATTGCTCCAGTTTATATAGTTTCATAGGAACTATTTTACTTTTGTTTTTCAGAATTTGGTTTGAATACAGTTTGTTTCTATTTACTTAAGATACCATCCACTCATATTTGAATCAAGACTTTATTATTTTTCACGGTATATCCAGATGTCTCCTCTCTTGTTCCAGTTATGTCCACTGTCGATGCTATCTTTTGAAGAAATACATCTGGGGCTGGGGCTGGGGCTGTGCCTCAGTGGTAGAGTGCTCACCTCACATTTGTGAAGCACTGGGTTCAATCCTCAGCACCACATAAAAATAAATAAATAAAATAAAGGAATATATATAAAAAAAGAAATACATCTGATCGACACATGAACATACATGCACGCGTGTGTGGGTGCCTTGTTGTTGCCTCCAAGTTAGGATCCAGTCTCCTTAGCTTGACAAATAAGCCCATCCCAATCCTTCTGGGACACTCTCTGTAGATTTAGCTCCTGCTTCCTTCCAATCAGACTCACTTTTCTGTTCTCAGATACACTGACCTTCTCATGATTCTGTGTTGTCTTTATGTTTACTGTCACATTTAAGGTATGCCATCATTTGAGAGCACCCATTTGGGTGGATCAACCTTTCCTGCCCAGACATTCTCCCCATACCCAAATGTATATCTCTGATCCTGTGTGTGTATATGTGTGTGTGTGTGTGTGTGTGTGTGTGTGAGTGAGTGTGCATGTGTGTGCATGTTTTAAGAGCTAGATTGTTTGTCATTATCTATACACACACATCCCTGATGGTTTGCACCATTATGGGCACAATATAATTCTCCTGGAATCCTCTTAGGTTGACTTAGTGTCTTCGCCCTAATTACTCCATCGAGGGTCTCAAGTGACAATAACAGCTGGTTATGCAATTAAAACCTTTGGGCTGTGAGTGAAGAGCTCAGTGAGGATGACTGGGAGGCCACGTGAATAACCTCCTCATTGGTTTAATAAGATGGAGAGTATTCAGCTGTTCAGTTACGTCATCCATTTTAACTTGAGCAGAGAAGTTGAGTTCACTTCAGGAAGGTATTGTAAGTGCTGACAACTCCCACATCCCCAGTGTTCCATGAAACTAGAGATTGTCCTTGTAGTCACAGGTGTTCTTTGTTTCCTTTCTTAGAGCATTTATCTGTGTTAAAACAAATGTTCACTATGTACTCTTTTGCTAAAATGATATTTTGGTTTTGGCTCTATCAATGGCAGAATTTGCAAAAAAATAATGAGGACATCAGAAGCAGAGGCTAAAAATATAATAATCTCCTGAACCATTACTGTACCTCAGTGTTCTAAATTGCTGGGTATCTTGGCACAAAAGAGCAGAGATATATGGACGTAGTGTTTCCGTCTCATTTAGACTCATTCAGATAATTTTTGATTCAGGTTTCCCAGAAAATAGACTGTCCCTGTTTTCCAACGTTACTTTGATAAAGGCTGGGGTAGTGGATTCACTTTCAAATGGTTTGTAAGATAAGGAGAAAATAAAGAACAAATTTATCTCCCTTTAAAAATATTTCTTATGTTATCTTTTAAGTGATTTAGGATGTTTTCTTAATGGTTCAACACGTGGGCTTAAGAGAGAGAATGCAGAAATTAACAGTATAAAGTGAATAACAGAAATTTTAATATTCAAAGCTCCTTGAAAATACGACTGCAAGTTGAGATCATATGAAAAGGCCACCTTTTCGTAATTTATTTGGAGAATAGTTTAAGGAAACAACTTAGTGGAAGCAGGAGAAAAATATTTACGGAAAAAATTAAATCACTTGGTACATTTATTCTAATTGTTGAAACATTTTATTTGATATGCAAATACTGAAATGTAGAAATTGTAATGGTTTATTAAGTCTTCTATAAGTGGGCTGTGAAAAACATATGTTATGAATATGATTAATCCCCTCTCCTTCCCCTCAATGACAGGCTACTTGCAGATAGGTATTACATGTTTGTCTTCTTTGTAATCCTAGTTACTTATTGAGGTCCAGCTCATAGTAGGTTGCATTGTTTTTGATCTTGAATGTTGCCCAAAGGCCTCCCTGTTCTTGGTTCACAGAGCAGCACTTTGGGAGGTGGGGCCCCATGGGAGGTCTTTAGGTCACTAAGGCATGGCCTTGAAGGGGATTATGAAACTCTGGACCTTTAGTGTTTTCTTTTGCTTTCTGGTCATGATATAAGCAGTTTTGCTTTGTCACTCCAGCTATCATTTATTGCCTCACCACAAGCCCCAAAGCGATGGGTCCGCCTGACCTTGGACTGGAACCTCCAAAACTGAGCCAAAATAAACATTTTGAGTTTTTTTTTTTAATATCAAGTATTTCACTATAGTGATAGAATATGAACACAGTTAAATTATATATATATATATATATATATATATATATATATATATAGTATGCAATGTACTATTTTAACCACTCTATTAATTAAAATATTAGCTAATTTTATCCTCATGACAACTGAATTAGCTAACTATTGCTGTGTAACAAATAACCCCACAACTTAGTGGCTTAAAGAAGCAACAGACGTTGATTATCTCACAGTTTCTAAAGGTCAAGACTTTGGGAGAACCTGGCTGCGGGGTGTTTGTTTCAGGGTCTCTTATGAAGTTATAGTCAAGTTTCTGGCTGAGGCTGCAGTCATCTGAAGTCCTGACCAGAACTGGAGGATTTGCTTCTTGCTCATGTGTCTGGCAAGTTGGTGCTGGTTGTTGGTAGAAGGCTGAGTTGTCACTTAGAGAACCTGTTCTTAAGATTGCTGTTAGCTGACTGCCTTGACCAGGGTCAGCAATCCAAGAGAGCAAAGTGGAAGCTATAACAGTTTAATAACCTAACCTTAGAAAGTATACTTTATTATTTTTGCAATATCCTGTTGGTTCCAAGTTTAGCCTATTCCATATGGGAGGGTATAGCATGAGGACATGAATACCAGGATATTGTGATTAGGAGGCTGGCTACCACAGCAGAGTATATGCAGTAGGTACTCCATTGTGCCCATTTTACAGTTAAGGGAATGAGGCAAGGAAAGGTGAAATAATTAAGGTTATGGTGAGAATTCAATGAGATCACATACATACGCATGTACATGCACACATAGACACATGATGTACAATGTTACATGGCATATGCTGAGCACTCATAAATCTGGAAATAATCACCTTTGGCAGTTGTTTTTAAATTTCAGTGGGCTGAGATGGCAAGCTGTCTGTGCAGTTTTTAGGAAAACACATTTTGGAGTAAATGAGAGGGAAATCTGAAGTGTGATTCTTGGTTTCCTATTGCTGCTATAACAAATCACCACAAGCTTATTGGCTTACTAACCATAAATTTATTATCTTACAGTCCTATAGGTCAGAAGTTTGACATAAGTCTTAATGCACAAAAATTAAGATGTTAGAAGAGAGCCTTCATTCTGAAGGCCTTAGAAGAGAATCCATTTTTTTTTTTCGGGGCGGGTGTGTGTATGTGTGTGTCTTTTTTAGCTTCTTAAGATCACTTTAAATCCTTGTCTCATGACCTCCCTTCTCTGTCTTCAGAGCCAGAAGTGTAGCAGCTTCCCATCTCTCTTTCTTTGACCTCTGCTTTTTCACCCTATCTCATTTCCAACTTCCTCTTTGGTGGTCACATCGAAGTGCCTGCTTTCCTCACCCTTTGTGTTTTGGTCTTGTAAGGACCCTGATGATTCCATTGGGTCCACCTGGAAAACACAGGCTAACCTCTCCATCCCCTAAGTCTTAATCAACCCTGCAAAGTCCTTTTTATTATGTAAAGTAACATTCACAGGCTCCAGGGATTTGGACATGGACACATTTGGGGAGCCATCGTTCAGCCCAGCACATGAAAAGTACTTATCCATCCATCCTATTTATGCCCCAGTTGTTTCTTTTTTCCCCCCTCATTTTTTATTGGTGCATTACAGCTGTATATATTTATGGGATTTGTTGTTACCTATTTGCATACTCTCACAATATAATAAAATAATTTGGCCAATATCATTCTCCAGTATTTCCCCCCTCTCTCCCTACTCCCCACTCCTGGGTCCTTTTCCTCTACTGATTTTTAGGAGCTTCACCCCCACCTTTGTTTTCCTTTTTCCCTCTCTATCATTCCCATATGAGAGAAAACATATGACCTTTAACCTTCAGAGTTTGACTTATTTCACTTATCATGATGGTCTCTAGTTCCATACATTTTCCTGCAAATACTGTAATTTAATTTTTCTCTATGGCTGAATAAAACTCCATTGTGTTTATATACTACATTTTCTTTATCCATTCAGATGTTGATGGACACCTAGGCTGGTTCCATAGTTTGGCTATTATGAATTGTGTTGCTCTAAACATGGGTATGCATATATCATTGTAGTAAGATGCCTTTAATTCTGTTTTGTTTTAATACTGATTTTTTGGTCGTAGTGCGATACAACATCCTTTATTTTATTTATTTATTTTTATGTGGTGCTGAGGATCAAATCCAGGGCCTTGCATGTGCTAGGTGAGCGCTCTACAGCTGTGCCACAAGCCCTGTCTTTAATTCTTTAGTATAAGTACTGAGAGTTGGTCTAGCTGGGTTATATGGTGGTTTCATGCCTGGTCTTTTGAGGAGCCTCCATTCTAATTTCCATAGTGGTTGTACTCATTTACAGTCCTACCAACACTAAAAGGGTTCCTTTTTCTCCACACCCTCTCCAGCATTTATTATTATTTGTATTCTTGACGGCTTGAATCAAAGCTTTCTGAATGGTTTCTGAACTCTTTCAGGCAATAGAGGGCAAATTGAGTCTATCAGTCTCAGTCTCTTGGGGGTAATTTTAAGGTTTATTTTTTCCATTTCTTGAAAATGGTCAAGGCTCTTCTTGCAAAGAATTATAGGAGGCAAATTCATAGCAGAAGCTGTACTGGGCCAAGTATGAGAGCCTGAGTTCTTGTCTATGTTCTCTGCTTCTTTCTGGCTGTGGTGTCTTGAGCAAGTGATTTAATATTTAGAAAATGTCTAAATAATATGGTGACTGAAAATACCTGCCTTGTTTACTTCAAAGATTGCTGTGTGCATCTGTTGAATAATCTGGAAGGACACGCTTTGTAAAATGTAAAAAGCCAAGATCTCATGGGTGTCCTTGCATGCTACTGGAGGGATTTACCTTGACATAGAACACCTGGGAGCAGAGCTCACCTAGCTGATTTAGTGCAGTCTTGTCTTTTTTTTTTCTTCTGCTAGTCTTTTTAAATGTTTTTTTTTCTTGTTGCTCTTTTTTGATATACATGACAGTAAAGTGTGTTTTGACATATTATACATACATGGAGTATAACTTATTCTAATTAGGATCTCATTCTGTGGTTGTACATGATGTGGAGTTTAAAAGACGAACATAGGAAAGTTATGTCCAGTTCATTCCACTGTCTTTCCTATTCCCATCCCCCCTCCCTTCCAGTTTTTTTAAAAAGACCCTTCCTCACAATGCCAGCTCCATGGTGGTCTGCTGGCCTGGCCCTAGCCCCACACGCTTCTTATTGCCAGTGAATATTCCTACAGATGGGTCTAGCATAACCGTGGACACAAAAATGAACAAATTTTGACTTTCTGAGGGTATAGGTGGGTGGGCAGGACTAAGAGGGAACATTTTTTTTTTTTTTTTTTAAATCCCATGCCTTTGGGAGTTACATCATTTCCTCCCTTGGAGGAGAGTAGTGGAAAACTGGAGAGGTTTTCCAGTCCAAAGTCATTTATATCCCTTCGATGTTCCATGCTCTAATAAAAACAAAGTCTTTAGTCTATGAGGTTGGCTTGAAACAGCATATTAATCACGTTGGAAAGTTATTAAGTGGCTTTTTATGTGTCAATCGGGGAGGGAGTTAAGTGTTGGATCTTCTTCAGAATCGTTCCTTATGCACTATTCTAGTATATGTCTTGGAAATAAGCCTTTTTGGGCCAAAGGAGATATGTTAGATAACTGCACCATCAAGAGACTCGAGGGGAAAATCCTCAGTCGTGATTACATAGTATTTGTGTCATTCCTTCTTTTGTAAAAATGTCTCTGGGCTGCTTTTTGTATGCCTGTGTCAGGGCCCTGACAACCCCAGGGCTTTCATTTAGTAATCCTTTCAGAGTCAACAGATACAAATAAATGATAGCCGGTCCACCCCCAGTTGACTTCCCATCTCTAAGCAATTGTTTATACAGTGAAGGCCCGGAACCCTGTCATCTGAGATAATGAGCTGATAAGGAGTTAGAGAGTGGTCCACACAAACCAAGGCTCCAGCAGGAACACAAGAGCCCCTTCAGCAGGTGAGCCCTTCTGCAGCTACTTAGATCCCCAGAGCCTTAAAAGCTTTTCACCCCTTTCCAGCCAGAGTTTAATTTTCTTAAAATCATTATTGATTTGTAGCAACCACCGGTCTGTTTTTTTTTTTTTTTTTTTTTAGCTGTCAGTTTTTTCTATCCATGAATCCATCCTGCTCTGAGGCACAGCAGGGACTGGAGCTTGAGGCCCCTCCCCAACCTAGCGCCTGTCTTCCTGCCTGCCAGGGCACACTCGCCATGGTGACATCAATCACCCAACGGGAGGTGGCTACAGATGACTGCAGCCTCCACCCAATCAGTGTCCTTTAACAAAAGGCAGAGAGCACTGGATTTGCAGGAAACAACCTGGATCCCTGCCTTGTTCTGCTGGAAGTATGGATTCCATAGAATTCAATCTCTTTCAAGGCAGGAATTCCTGCCTGCTCTGAAGGTGGCATCAGGGAGAAGCTTCACCTTCTGGGAATTTGTCTCTTCACATAAAAGGGGGTGAGGGAAGACTGGATCGTCACAATCTTGAGCAGTCCTATAAAACCAAAACAAAACTGATCTTTTCAAAGTGTCTTTCAGACTGAAGGTCAGTTCTCAATTTTTTCAGGGGGTAAACAATCTAGATCAGAACTATTTCAATCCTGTCATTCTTTTCCCTCCTTTTTGCTGCCTGGCTTTGAGACATTTCTGTACTCATTAACACTTCTCTTTCATGCAGAACACAGAAAATAAGAGATTCTGTGGGAACCAGATAATTTGTTTCAAGATAGTCGATGTATGTACAAATAGGTGCACTCAATCTCTGTCCTTGTACATCATTGTTTACGTACTTGTTTTTTAGAAAGGCGAACCAGCTTATTAAGTGCTTAATATAATTACTATGTTATTTGCAAGAATTCTAGTATAACTGTGAGATAATCCATCGTTAATTGTTGTATCCAAAAAATCTCTGATGCTAAGGCTGAGGATGTAGCTCAGTGTAAGAGAGCTTACCTAACATGTGAAAGGCCCTGGGTTGAACCCCAATACTGCAACAACAACAACAAGAAAAAAAATCAACCCCTCCCCAAAACAAACAAACAACAAGCAATTAAACAAAAATTCTGTAGCTTGAGATGCAAACTTTAGTTCCCATGAAAAGAAACCCCATTGTCTTACCTAAAGGTGTAAATCTTTGAACTGTTGAATGGTTGCCCTTTCAGGAATCTCTTAGAACAGAGGATGTGTTACTTAAGGTTCAGTCTCATTGGGCATACAGGATAAATTCTCTCTTTAGAATGTGGTATGAAGAAGATGTGCTGCTCTGTGAGAGGTCGGTAGTAAACCAGGAGATGAACCTAGAAGTATGGCAGCCTACCTACTTTCCTCATTCTGGATTGCTTTTATTTTTGTGCTTCAAAAGTCTCCTTTAGTTCTGTATCTCCTTTGCTTCTCACAGTCAATTTTAAGATTTAGAATCCAAATACCTGAGTGGCTTGCCTGAAGTTAAGTAATTGGAAAGTAACATAGGCATGCTTATGTGCACGTGTGTGTGCTTGTGTGTGCACTTACACATATAAGCAGAGTCCGGAGGGAGGAGGCAAGGGGTCAGCATGGCCAGCTGCAGAGGAGGGGGCCACTAAGCTGGACACAGAGCTGTCTGAGTCCCAAAGTTACTCCTTGAGCAAGCCAAGCTCAAGGTAGAAGAGGGAGGATTTGGGCCACAGTCTGAGAGAAGAAGGGAAACAATTCCATGGTTAACTTTTAAGCACATGACACATATTTAACAGAATTTTACATACCCCTGCTAAGAATTCAAACAGTTACTTCAAAACTTGGAACTCTGATGGACAAAGTGATGGGTTTAATAAATGCTCCGCTGATGTGGAATAGAAACTGAAAGAATTACGTGAGAGATGTTTACAGGAAGTTAAAGAACACTTTAATTGATCACAGAGCCCTAGTTTCTCATAAACGGAGGAACTGGAGGGAGACGTCAAGGCAACGTTTTCTTGAAGAGCTCAAGGAGTGCAGTGTCCTCCTCATGGATTTATTTGAGAATGAAGTTAGGAAATGGGAAGAACTCATTTATTCTCCTCCCCCATCATTCAATAGGTATCTACTTTCCTTGCTAGAACTGGTGGGGTGCCAGGGTTCTAGAAGCAATTCCTACAAAATCTTGTAGCTGTCCTCAAAGAATGCACAAATTAGATGCATGGATAGAGCCCAGCAAGTGGCTTTGCATGTTGGAAGCTCACCAACTATTATGTCACTTTATTTTTTCTATTCTTAGAATCTGGTCGATGTCTTTTTCTTTTTCAATTTCGAAGCTGTGAATGGTCCCTGATGTGCGAAGATAAAATGTTATTGAATGTCTGTTGTGTGAATATGGCATTATTACCCGTGCCTGTGTGAAATAATGTTGTTCTTTGTTTAAAATTCATAATGGGCCTGCAGTGTGCCTGGCACAGCTGAATGATAAAGGGCCCGTGAGAGTTGTTGGAAATGGCTCTGCCCACAGGACGATCTCTTCTCCCATGGTACAGAATTCATTCAGTGGTCAGATGCAGCAGTGGGCAGTTAAGAGTTTTGTGTTGATTACCAGAATCCCCCGTGATGTGCTCCTGGTCTTTCACTTGGCTGCTGGCCCTCCTTGCCAGGTCCTGTCCCCACCTCGTATGGATTCATTCCTTTCCTGTTTGCTGGAAGTGGCTTCTTGCGAGCAGACTTATCTATTCTCCTGATGAGGTGAGCACTCAAAAATTGACAAGTCTTTTAAGGAAAACCAGGAGCAAACCCTGGCTCAAGTGTAAATACTCCTTTCCTGCACCCTTCTGGTTCCAGTGCAGGCTCAGGGATGGTTCACCGGCATTGCTCCTCTGTCTCTGGCTCCTGGTGCAGGGTGTCAGTCAACATGTAGTTAACATCTGCGAAAGAAGAGAAGGGAGGACAAATGAATTCTGCCCGTCTCATAAAATACATAAGGTATTCTGACAACCACAGAATATATAAGAAATAGAAGACATTTTCCTACTTCTGTTTGGCCCATGCTGACTGCCCCCGGGGTTACCCAGCTCCTTTGATGATTGATTGTGCCTTGGTATATTCTGATAATTCCATTTAGGGAGCAAATGACACCATTTCCAGGTTGGAAGGTGGCTGAATTAAATTAACGTTCCGTCTTCTCCTAAGTTTCTGAAATATAGGGTTAAATCATGTTAAAATTGCTGTTTTTAATTGGAGGGCTTCTCTGTGGCATTACTACCTGGTATGTCTGGTGGAGCTTTAAGAAGGAGATGGTAGGTGCAGCATTTTCCAAATTCCTTTTGCTTTTGGACTCCTTCCTTCCTTTTCTTCTTTCTTTTATTTTTATTTTATTTTATTTTTTTTGGAGCACTTTGTGCGAACTCAAGGTATCCCCTACACCTGTCTAAAGACAACATTTGGCTGTCCTAAAGAAGAAACAGCCATTCTTCTGACAGGGACAGATAATTGAGCTCCATTTTACTTTCTGCTAGGTTCCTGCTAAGGAGAACTCAACTACTATTGTCTTTAAAGAAAGAAAATCTAATCAAATGCTAACTCTGGCAAATGATCGGAAATGAGCTTCCAAGTGCGAAGAGAAGCAGCACAGCCCCCCCATCCCCTACCGCCCTATTCTCCCCACATGCCTGACCTGGAGGCCACTTTAGAACTGCCAACCAAACGCCTGGGGAGATTCCCAGGGAAGCAGATGGCGCTGCTGGGAGACAGTGGTCCACAGCTTGGCATCTGGACGTGTAGCTGTCCAGCTGAGGACTGCTCAGGCAAATACTGGGCAGGCGGCTTCCCACTGAAACCCATTAGCAGGCCAGCCCAGCTCTGCTTTCCTCTGAGAAGAGATCTGTGTTCCTGAAATCATGTTGGAAACAACTTGCCCGTGAAAATGTGTAAAGCGAATGTGGCCTGTGAATGAACATATTTAGAAGGGGCAGGAAAATATGAATAAAGATGGGGTCGCTCGCTTCAAGCTGGCACTAGCACCTGGCCCTGCAGAACAGGGGGAAAATGGCTTCCATGTTGCTTCTGTCCATTGGCTACCTTCCTAATGACAAGGACTATCCTCTGCACCTACCATCTCCTTTTTAAAGCTCTACCATACATATCAGGTAGTAATGCCATGGAGAAGTCCTCCAATTAAAAACAACAAGGCTCTGTAAACCTTCTTACCATCTTGACTTTGACCTTCAACCTGGATGCTCATCCTTGGCAAGTCCAGTTTTAGCAGGAATCCGGCTCAGTTAGTCTTAGAATCCTCCCACCTGTCCTATCTTGTCCCTCTGGCCAACCCACAGCAAGAATCCTGTGAGGTTGTGTTTTCTATGTCCCTACCCTTGTGTCTCCTTCGGTAGTGAAACCAGAATTAGACAGGCAGTCAGTGTAGATAGGTAAATTGAGCCAGGTCAGATCAAGGAGGCCAGTTTTGAATGAGTCTGGCAAGTTGGAGACTGTGCCCTGAGGGATTGAAATAGTAATTCCTTCAGAGCTCTTCTTCCACCCTTATCAAGAACCTGCCCCTGCTCCAACCTGTTGCTAAGGTAATCTAACTCAGGAGTTCCCCTTCCTACAGGGAGCTATAAAGTTGATAATTACTCTGTCCTGGGCTGCACCATACTGCCCTTCCCCCTCCCCTTCAGCCCACCTGTTTCCCACCTTTTGGGCATCCCACCACGCATTCCTGGGCCTAGTCACATAAGCAGGAGGGAGAAAGATAAGGGGAAGAGGGCAGGAGACAAAGGAAGTCTAGGACATATGAAAAGGGCAGAACACCTCATTTCTTAAGATACCAGGATACCAGCTATGGCCCCCTCCTCCCTCCCGGGAGAAGTCTAGGTTACCCCTTTTTAAATAAACCCTGCTTTATATGCTTACCTCAGCTTGCTTCTCTAATGTTCAAACTTCAACATGTGGGAAGCAGGACTCGTCACTGATAACCGGTGGTATCAGTAGGAGACACCCATTGACCCTTCACTCTTCTTCTTGGATACACATCCCTGCTAGTTCTCGCTGCCTTTCGTGTAGAGCTAGATCTCTCTCCTGTATTGCTGTAGTCTAATTTTTCTTTCACGTTATGCATGACTTTCCCACTGTGAGCCCATTTGCTTAGGATCCTTTGTGCTTTGTTGTAATAAGCAAAGGTAAAAGGGGAACGTTTCAGAAGAAATGCCTTGAACAGAGAGGCTAGTTTTGTCTTTGATTCAGAAACAACTGGAACTTCAGTACAATAGGAGCTAGAGAGAGAATCAGCAGGAGGGTGAGAGAGGGGTTAGTTCCTGAATTACACCACAGCCAGAAAAGATGCTTGTATTTCTTTTAATATCAGAGCCAAGAATAACAATAAATACAGACTATTATACATATGGAATACCATTTTCATGATTTTATCTGTCTTTTTAAATCAAGCTTAATATTAAGTTAAAATTTATTTGAAAATTTTATAGGGAAAAATAATACATTCATTATAGAATCCTTTTCTATGCCTTATCTAAACAGAAGTTTTACCTTTTCTATAACTCTCCTTGCTCAATATAAAGATACCGTGCATTGCAGTTTGTCTGGGAAAAGCCTGATTTATGGCAATCGTTCCAGAGCCCTGTCCAGCTTAGCATGTGCCCTGGACAAAAAAAATGTCCATTTGGATTGTGAATTATGTGAATCCCCCTTGTCCCTACCTGAAGCGTGATTTTCCCAGTTGTTGCAGGGTACACACACCTGGTCCACCCACACTCCCAGTCATTTACTACATCAAATGCTTCTTGCTAAGCATTTGAGATTTTCTGGGCTTCACCTTTCTTTGAACCTTTGCCTACTTCTTTTACCCCAGCCATGTCCAAAGCAACTGACCTGACTTAAGGTGAACCCAGTGTGGTTTCTTGTCAAGTCTGCACTCTCCATGCCTTCCTCCTGCTCTGGGCCTTCTCTGTTGCTCTTGGGGAGAGAGACCACAAGGCCCACTCTGCCCCCAGGCATGGGCAATGTAGAAGGTTTTGTCCATGTGGCCAGGTTTTAGCGAATGGGGGACAGGAGCAAGCAGATAAAATGTACTTCACTTTCCCTCTTGAGATGCACTGGTTCCTAGGCTTCTTGGGAGACAGTTCCAGGGCTTGGAGCAACCGGATACACATTACCAGAGAGGGCAGGCAGCCGGATAGCACACCATTCTTTACCTTCCCTCTTTCCCTGCCTCATTCTGTTTTTGATTCACTTTCATTTTCCTGGGATGAAGGCTCTAATGCAAGAGCAGCATAGAAGCTTTTGTCCTGGGATCTGCTTTTTGAAGAACCCAGGTGAATAAATGTACTTATAGCCTTCACCTTCATTTTTGACTCTTCCCTGTGATTCTGGTGCTAACTCTGCAAACGACATTTCCCAGATTTCTTTGCCATTTTGCTCCCAGGTTCTGCCAGCTGGAAGATGAGTGGGACATTGCAAGTTGGAAGAAAAGAAGCAAGAAGAAGGAATTTCTTCTTCTTCTTTTTTTTTTTTTCCTGTTTTAGACAGAGTGGCCCCAGCACTGTGAACTTCAATTGTGGTTAAAGAATTCACCCTCCAGCCTCTTTTGCCATTTCCCAAACCAGCCCCAGGTATCCTCGGAAGCAGCAGAGGCAGGGCAGTAGCCCCTTCTGAGCACTAACTCCAAGTGCTCTTCTCCACACCCCCAGGAGGCAGGATCTAGAGATGGAGCCTTTTCCTTCATGAATGCCCAGCTCTGGTGGAGGGAGGTAGTTGTTTCCTGCAGTTCATGTCTCAGTGTCCTTCAGAGGATCTGTTTGAGAATTAAATGAGTCAACACTAAACACATTATTCAGAGTGCTTAGACTCTGTCAAGTTGCCTAAGAATGCTGAATGTGTGAACACTGAAACATTGGTCCCAGGGGAAATATGTGTATATACACACACATCTCCCATAGATTATAATCTTAAAATCAACTCCTCCCAGCAAGTTCTATTAGATTTTACAGAACAGAATATAAGGATCAAAACTGAATGACTCGCTGGAGGAGGCTCTCTGCCAACAGGTATCACTATTGGGATTCAGATCCCCCAATCCCTTGCCCTCGAGCCAGAGTTCCCACAATACCTGACTGTCCTAGCATCTCCATCCTGGCTTACTCTGTCTGAGAGCTGAAACAAGGACCCTAAGTCTTGGGTCCTCACATTTCACTCTGTGCGTGTCCACAAATGACCTTGCCAACACCAGGAGGTACAAATAAAATTTCATGGGGGAAAAGGATTATAAATACAGAATCTACAAACAATGAGGGTAATCTGTAATAAGTTTAGAATATGACTTGTACAGAAGTACGTAAGCAATATTCACTGTTACCCTGTTATTTCCATTTTACAGTTGAGAAAAGTTAGTTCCCCTAACTTATGTGCAATAGAGACAGGATTCAATGTTTGACTTGGTTCATTTTTTTAAAAAAACTTTCATTTGTTCTTTTTAGATATACACCACAGTGCAGTATACTTTGACATATTATACATACTTGGGGTATGACTTATCATTCTTGTGGTTGTACACATGTGGAGTTTCACTGGTTGGGTGTTCCTTTATGAATATAGGAAAGTTATGTGTGATTCATTCTACTGTCTTTCCTATTCCCATCCCTGCTTCCATCCCTTCATTCCCCTTTGTCTATTTCAATGAACTTCTATTCTTCCCTGCCCCACCTTATTGTGTGTGTTAGCATCTGCATATCCAAGAGAATATTTGGCCTTTGGTTTTCTGGGATTGGCTTATTTCACTTAGAATGAGAATCTACAGATCCATCCATTTACTTCCAAATTTCATAAAGTCATTCTTCTTTATGACTGAGTAATATTCCATTGTGTGTGTGTGTGTACACCACATTTTCTTTATTCATTCATCTGTTGAAGGGCACCTAGTTGGTTACATAGCTTAGCTATTATGAATTGAGCTGCTATAAACATTGATGTGGCTGTGTCACTATAGTATGCTGATTTTAAGTCCTTTGGTATATGTCCAGGAGTGGGATTACTGGATCAAATGGTGGTTCAATTCCTTACTTGGTTTACTTGATTTCAATATTGTTTTAACTTTTGGGTTCTATTGTTTTCAAGTTTTTAAAAAATCCCTTAAAATTATAATCTTTAGAGACCATATATTTTTATCATTTCAATGTATAATTTTCTTCTTGTTTTCTTTATACCATTTCCATATATCGAATCTGTAGGCAGATTTCCATTTTTCATTTAATGGATTATTCTGTATAAACTTTGCTATGCTTTTATCATTTTGTTTCTCTTGAGATTCTCAGGAATAATAATCTGACTCAGAGATGATATAAACTTCTTCAGGGTTTACACTACTTGTTGAAATTTTGTTTTCCATAAAGAAGTTGTTTTAATTCATTTCACCAACTTTGATTTAGAACATTGTTTTCACTAAAATCACACAGGTATTCTAAAATTGTTGCTGCTGCTATCAGCATCAAATTGTTTCTCAATGTTGTCTTAAATTTCATTTATTCATACAGGGGAAATATTTTCTCATATATATATAATATATAAATATAATATGTAATATAATAATTGTATATATTAATATATATTATTATTGTATATAATGCTATATATGTAATAATATAATATATAAATTATATATAATTATATATAATACAAATTATATATAATAATATATAAACAAAAAGAACCTGTGATATCTTTTTCTTCTTTAGTGATTTAAGTTCTGACGTTTTGTCTTCTATATTTGTATTTACTCTATGTTAAAGAGAAACGTTAATATGTTGAATTTTGAGCAGATATTTATAGCTTATATTTAGGTTGCATATTTCTTTTATTGTAGAGGTACAGTTTGGCTGTGACTTTTTGTCCTTTGTCATCCTGGGTAAAGGCTACCTCAGGAGTCAGAATGAGGCTGGTTAACAGACCTTTGGTACAAAGATCATTGTGGGGGTGGGGGTGGTGGTGACATGTGGGTGGGGAATAATTTGATCTTCCTTTTAAATTTTTTCATTTTAGGTCAAGTACCCTGTTGCACACCTATAATCCCAGTGGCTTGGGAGGCCACAAGTTCAAAGCCAGCCTCATCGACTTAGAGAGGCCCTAAGCAACTAAGTGAGACCCTGTCTCTAAATAAAAAAATAAAAAGGGCTGGGGCTGTGGTGTGGCTCAGTGGTTCGGTGCCACTGGGTTCAATCCATGGTACAAAAATAAATAAATAAAAATAAAATAAATAAATAAAATCTTCACTTTTCTCATTTGTAAAACGGGTAGATTTGAGAAGATGATCTCTGACCTCTTGTGCCATTGAAATCAATTGGTTCTAAGTGAATCAAGTGAGTTTTGGGATAAGTCCCAAAGACTTGGAAAACTGTCACTCTATTTTGTAAAATCTGTTGTGATATGATCACTCTCTTAGTCTGCCTGCACTGCAGCAACCAAAGACCATGAATGGTTTGCTTAAAGAACAGAAATTTTCTCACAGTCCAGAGGCTGAAAGTTCAAGACTGAAGTACCAGCAGGGTTGCTTTTTGGAGAGCCTCTTTTCTGACTTGTGGATAGATGTCCTTACATGGCCCTTTACCTGTGTGAATGTGATGGGGTGGAGGGGAGGGAGGGAGGGAGAGAGAGAGAGAGAGAGAGAGAGAGAGAGATATATCCATCTGCTGTCTTTTCCTCTTCTTTTAAGGACAACAGTCGCACTGGGTCAGGCCCATGTATGACTTCATTTCACTTCTGTTACCTCTCTGAAGGTCCTGTGTCTCTCCAAAGTCCCATTGAAGGTTAGGGCTTTGACATATGGACTTTGAGGAGACTCAATTTAGTCCAAACAGGAACCAAATGCCTTCTCTGAATGGTGCCACACCAGCACCATTGTTGTTGGGATTCTGATTTCTGGGCATCTGTGAGTTGAAGAAATTTATGGAGCCTGTGGACTTTTCTATTTTCAACTCCTGGCTTCCCCTTACACCTGCACATCAGGGACCATATCTTTCCTCCAAAACTTTCAGGTCTCTGCATCCTATTTTCTCCTGTGAAGGCCCCTTGTCCTCTGGGACTCATCATTCAGGTCTGAGCTTTTCAGTGCGGCCGAAGGCACTTCTCCCAAGCTGCACTGTTGGTGTTTTTAAATTTTCTGCATAACATTTGCTACCTCCTGAAATTAGCTTAGTCCTCTTCTTCTTCCTCCTCCTCCTCCTCTTCCTCTTCCTTCTCCTCTTCATTTTCTGCCTGTCTCCCATCTGCAGAGGGTTAGGGTTTGGTGTGTTTCTTCAGCTTCCACTACCATGCCTGCCACCTACCAGGCTTTCCAAATTCTTTATCCAATTTTGAAAGCCATTACAAAGATTTTGAGTTTTCCCAAACACAAAATGGAAAGGGGTAAACTTTGCAACAAATAGGTTTTGATGTGATCCTTAACATCAAACCAGGATCTCTTGAATAGACTTAAGCTGGTGACAGACGTATGACTTGCTCCGAGGGAAGTCTTGAGCTATTACTTAGGAATTCTTCACTTCCTGAAATGTCAAGGCAATTATTTCCGATTTGTGTACTACAGGGTTTAGACTATGCTGATGCTGTCCGGGACAGCAAGGAGAAATTAAATTCTGAAGTTAAGATTTAAGAAAGTGGATTTTGTTAGGATGCAGATATTTTTATGCTAAGATTTGATAGTTTTTGAGCTCTGCATCAGGTTTGAGCTCTAGCTGGCAGGTGCCATTGAATGGGAAATTGTTCCTAAGAAATTATTTATCAAGCTCTGGGAGTGCAGCTGATCCTATACAAAACACCAAAGACTTCACCTGCATTAGATGGCTGTTCCTTCTTGGCAGGTCATGCAAAACAATTACGATAACAAAATATAATTTCTCAAAAAGTGAATGATTTCTTTGTATTCCACTTATTTGCACAGAACATCTAAACAACGTCTCCAGTTTACTTTTTGATAGGCAGATTGAATTCTTCTAACTCATCAATGTTTCAGTGGCTAATGTGGTTTTATTTTGCAATCTGTATTTTAAGTATGTGTGTGTGTGTGTGTTGAGGACTAAGCCAGGTGTAAAAACAGAGAAAACTGGTAAACTCTATCACCCAACAATTCGGCCTACATTATATTTAAATTTGCTCATGCATTTTTATTTAGTCCTTATAGGCTAGTGGATACAAGAAATAAACTAAATCACATATGCAATGTGTAGAACTATCCCAAGGAAGATATTTAATCCCATTCTTCTATCTGTTTTTTGTTGGGTATAAGTTTATACTAATCTAAATAAGGTTCATAAACAAACTGAAAAATGTACTTTATTTTGTGGAAATAAGTTATAGGAAGCACTTATTCTCCCTTATTGGGATTTTGAGATGATAAAAATGGGAATATAAGAAGTCGAATACCATTATTTTGGCATCTTCAGATGCATTTTGTGTTGAGAGGCGAACTGGGGCAATAAGTGTGAAGTATTTGAATGAAATGCTAATCTTTCAGTTGATGCAAATTAGGACATAGGTTTGAAACTCTCTTTGTCCTTGACTTGTTGAGAATGCAAGGACGGGAATTTAACCAATTTTTCTTATACTTTTCTTAAGGAAGGATAGGCATAAGGCAGCAGAAAGTTAAATGCTCAGGGGAAAAAAAAGTCTTCCTAAAGTGTGAGGGATGTGGTATGAAGAAGATTAAGAAGCTTAAGGAGTCTTCCCGGTGAACATTCTTCATCTTCACAGTCTGCATCCACATGAAATATAAATCCATTAGTTCACACAATAAGTTAAAATGAACAATTGACCAATTTTAATAGGAAAAGAAAGTTTGAAATCACAGCTCTGATCCATTCAATCATTTGGTTAAGTTAGTCAAACATCAGTATGCCCTTAGATAACTTGGAATTATATGAGCTACTCAGAATTGTGTGACTCCAACTTACATGTCATGCTATTTCATTGCCACTCCCTCTACGCCGAGTGGTTCCATGGCTGCTAGGTCTCTCTGCTAGGTCTCGCCTTTGTGTTAGGAAGGTCCATCTAAAGCAAGAGGTAAGAGCAGGAAAAAGCAGGAAAAAAAAAAGATTAACTTTAAACAGAGACATGAGATGGGTGGGAAAGGGAGAGAAAAGGGAAATTGCATGGAAATGAAGGGAGACCCTCATTGCTATACAAAATTACATATAAGAGGTTGTGAGGGGAATGGAAAAATAAACAAGGAGAGAAATGAATTACAGTAGATGGGGTAGAGAGAGAAGATGGGAGGGGAGGGGAGGGGGATAGTAGGGGATAGGAAAGGTGGCAGAATACAACAGTTACTAATAGGGCATTATGTAAAAATGTGGATGTGTAACCGATGTGATTCTGCAATCTGCATTTGGGGTAAAAATTGGGAGTTCATAACCCACTTCAATCTAATGTATGAAATATGATATGTCAAGAGCTTTGTAATGTTGTGAACAACCAATAAAAAAAAAAATAAAGCAAGAGGTAAACCCTTCTTTATTCTCTAGTGGGCAGTAGAGGTCAGGCTGTAACTTGGTTCAAACTTTCCCTGAAGTTGCCAAGACAGGGGAAGGGAAAAGTCCACATAGAGATTGTTTTATAACAATGACCCAGTTGTGGATGCCCTCTCTGTTCACCCCCTTCCTGGATCTATGTGGTGGAAGCTTGCATTCCACCTTCACTTCCTCTCCTTCTACCAGGAGTGCTCCAGGTATCTTAAGGCCTTAGAGACACCCAGACTCCCAGAAAAGGGGAAGGAATCCCCTCATTCTAATCCAGGCCCCACTGGGTTCTCATTTCTCATCTACCATGGGTTCCTCCCTGGGAAAAAGGACAGTAGGAGCTTCTTTTCCCCTGAGACAAGCACGACCTCACCCTTGGAAGGTTGGTTGGCTTCCAGAAAGACAATTATTCAAAGTCTATAGCAGTTTATGTTTCGAAATTCATACTTGAATGATATCGTAGGTGGGATAACAATAGACTGGGTTTCAGTTCAACCTTGTAATATCTCTCATCAAGTTTTCAAAAATCCTTGGCTTACAATATCACCTATTTACTCAAGACCATTTGAAGTATCAGTGCGTATTTTTACCCTGGTTAACCTCATATACCACCCATATGACTTGCTTTCAATTTTTCATTATGCTCTTTATCAAGAGGGTCTCGAATAATTTTCATGTTAACTAATAATTCTATCATGATTATCTTAAAATGTGTTATTCTACTAATTCAGTGCATGATGGCTAACAAAGTTTTAAGTTTTTGATCCAATATGATGGGGCAAGGAAGATAATTATTGAAGAAGTGCAATCCCACGAGGCTGATTTTAACTTCTGTATTTACAATCAAAATGACTTTTCCCACTTGAAAATGGAAGGTAATGAATCTTTTATACTTAAGTCTACTCAAAGGAGTTTAGTAAAAGATAGATAACGGAGGAGAAATTTTGTTAAAACTACAACAATAACAAAAATAGAACAATAGAATGCAAATTGAGAAAATACACCAGGAAATGCCTCTTTGTATCCAGTCTGGAGATTATGTCACACAAATAACTTGAAGCTGGAGTTGAATGCTCTTCACAGTGTATAAGTGGCTTTCTAAGATCAGAACTCGGTGATTGTGATGGGTAAAAACAATTTACCGGGTTGAATTTGCAATCAGGAGGGGGCTGAGAATGAATTTAGATTTCTTTAAAGTGGAATAAAGGTGATTCACCAGGGCGCATCCATCACTTACAAAAACCCAATTGTGAATCCGAATAAAAACTAAAGAAATAAATGCCTCTTCAAGTCCTTTGTCTCTGTGCCTTATTCACTGTTCTAGGAGGATAATTCTGACTTCCTCAAGAAATCACGGGATAAAATGTGTTCCGAAGTTTAAAGATGTTGCTAGCTCAGCCAGATCCAGGAGGACCAGGCAAGGCACATTTTCATTTCTTGCCTCCAAGGCCATCGAACGAAAAGCCACTTGAAAAGACAAAGTGCTTCAGGTGGGAGGGCAGACTCCCAGGTGCAGGAGGTCAGTCAGTGCAGTGCAGAGATATCTGGGCTGCCTGCGGAGGAATGAAGAGACAAAGACGGGAGCAATCTGTTTTATAATAAGGATGTGGATTTCACAGGAAGTCTGGGTTTCTTCCAGGAGAGACTTGTGGCCTTTTGGAATGTGGTGTGAAGTGATTATTCTCCTGGAATCATCTTCATCCATCCACCTGGGAGGAGGTGTTTGATTCCTAACCTTATCCTACCACACAGCCCTGGAAGATGGAGGAAACCAGTTTTTCAAGGGATTGTGAAGTATTTCTTTTCAACAGGCTAAGTCGTAATGGCGGTGTCCTGCTTGGGCTCAGACCCTGGGAAGTCGATGTGGGATCCCAGTGGGTGAAAGAAGATGGGAGAGGCAGTTGGGATAGTAGGCATGACTTATTCAGAGATGGCAGCAGCCTCCTGAGACTTTCCACAGGTCCTTTGTATGTGCAGAACAAAGCAGGTGCAGTGCCAACAGCTTCCGTGAGTGAGTGCATGCTCCAAAGCAGAGGCTCATGACCTTGAGTATGCATGCTGAGTCAGGGTGTTTATGACCTTGACTACATACTAAAAACAGAGCTGGCTGGAAGCCTGGTGGGGGAGCCAAACTGTAGCCATCTGGGCCTGTTCCCCAGACAGCAACCAGTTATTGAGGGTTTACTGCGGCAGTGTTTCACAGATAGTGGTATTAACTTTTACAACAATACTTTGAGATTGGTTTAATGATCCCTATTTTAAATGTGAAGAAATTTTGGCTTATGGAGGTTAAGCCATAGATCCTAAATAAAAGACGGGGCTGAGATTCAAACCTAAGTCTAACTCCGAATCGTGAGCTCTTTTTAACCGTGATCTATTTCTTCTAAGGGTGGCAACTAGACAAGTTAATGAACTTGGCTGCTTATCTGATCTCAGGCTGTGCACCCTCTCTCCCAGAGCCCGCCAGCCATGACATAGGTTTCTAAGGGCCCACTCTGTTCTTTTGTTTTAACTGGTATAAACCTGGGCACTTAAGAGCAAAAAGAATCAGAGGCAAAGTGATTCTTCTGTGATTCAGGCTTCCCAGGAAAAAAAAAAGTTTCAAAATAGATCAAAACCTTATGAATTCTTGTAAATGTATTTCTATTGTATTTAAAACATTGATTATAAGGCCATGGTATTATTCCATAAATAAGAACTTGATAATTGAAAACAAGAGCCAATGGCACCATTATTATGGTTGCATAGTTCAATAAGATTATTAGAAGGATAATTTTTATAGATGATAATGGTTTTTATCCTAAATTTGAAGCCTTTTATCATAATCCCAATTCATTCTGGGTGACAATAGTTGCCTCTTCTAAATCCACAGAAGCATACTTTTGCAATTAATTATGTGCTACTTTATGTCATCTTTTGTGGACATAAGTCTTTCTACTTCCTTCTTGATGAAATCCCAGCTTTGTTCAGATGTCTGCCCTTCTTCTAGCAATCATGGTTATACTAATCATAATATTAGAGTTTAGTTTAAGTCATATTACATGACTCGATTTTGGCTATGAGATGTAAAAGCAAATCTGTTTGGTAATTCTGGGACTTCTTTGAAAAGTTATTTCCTTTTTTATTTTCCTGTTAAAAAGGAGACACACAGGAAGGGCTATACTTTTCTTCCATTGTATATTTTTGTATCTGATACAATTATTGGAATAGTGGCAGCCATCTTGTAACCATGAGGAAGGTAGTCTGAGCAGAGAGAAAGATGAAAAAATATTTGCTCTTTGGTTACTAACTCAAAATTTCAATCCTGAACCCAACATAATTATTAATATATAAAATAAATACATCCTTACTATGAATCAGAGGAGTTTCACTCTAATTTGTAGCTCAAAAGAGTCTTAAGTGATAGTGATGACATTCCCATCCCTTTTCCATTTAAGCACAATTTAATTATAAAAGGAATTTGTTTGATATTATTATTCAAAAACAAATCCAAGTTTATTGTTGTTTATCACTGTGAATTATGCATTCCCTCGAGTAAGTAGATGATAAGATGACCTAACCATATTTCTGTTAAGAACAAAAAGAAGAAATGCAAATGAGTAGAGAAATAAGCAAAAGTCAAAACAGTCTTTGACATTAAAAGGGAGTAAAATCTATGTGTAATTTATGCAATTAGAGAAAATTAAATGATATTTTCTCTCTGCAACAATTGGGAACATTGGCTCAGTAAAATCACTTATTTACTCAACTGCCAATTGGCATTTACAGGGTGCTAGCATCCACATTGACCTAGTTTTACCATCAGAGTTTCTGCCTTGGGAGACTATAGTTAAGCAGGTGAGGTAAGATATGCGTATTCATTTATTTTTGTGTTTAAAGCATGTATCTCTCAGTGTCTGTGGGTAAGGAATCCAGGCCTAGTTAGCAGGATCCTTGACTTCTGGTCTCTCCACAAAGCTGAATTAAGGCCAACGCTGTGATCTCACTTGAAGGCTAGACTGGGGAAGGGTCCACTTCCAAGCTCACTCACGTGAGTGTTGGTAGCATCCAGTACATCAAGTGCTGTTTGTCTGTGGGCTTTGGTTCCTTGCTGGTGTTTAACCTCAGGCAACTCTCAGTCCCTTGCCATCTCTTCAACATGGTATCTCACGTCTTCAAAGTGTCCAAGCTGAGAAAGCAACAGAGAGAATCTTCTAGTAAGATGAAAGTCATAGTCTCTCATAGCCAAATCACCAAATGGCATCCCATCACGCTTGCTACGTTCTGTTCATTGGAAGCAAGTCACTAGGTGTAGCGGGAACTCCATGGGAAGGAGTTACCCAAGGCCATGGATGTCAGGAAGTGAGACTCAGCTCCTAAATCTACAATATGAAGAAATATTGTGGATATATAACCAGGGGTGATGGGTTCTATCTGAATAAAACAAAATAGGGATGTGTGAAGGGAGGAACCAATTTTGGCTGGAGGCCCAGGGAGAAGACAGCATGTAATGAGCAGAGTGCCCGAGCCAGCTTCCAAATCTCAACTCAGTATGGCACCCACTTGTCATCGTAGAAAACCAACTGGACGATTGCTGTTTTTGGCAATACAGACTCAATGAAGCCTTATCTCTAGGGGAGTGACACTGAAAGCAGAACTTAAAGAAGATTCATAAGGCAGAATGGAGGGGAAGGTTGGAGGTCGAGGGGCCCCATTAGGAAGGACTGCAGTATTGAGAAGGGGGAGATCACCTCACCAGGACTGTCTTTGGTTCCATGGAGTGCAAAGAAAAGCATGTGTGAATGAAACCAGGAGAAGAAAGAATTAACTGGCCTTGGTGATAAATGACTTGTAAGTTAAATGAAAAAGGAGAGTTTGAGGATAATTCATTTTGACTGTGGGAATCTAGATTAATGCAAGTTCTACTAATGCAAAAGGGAAGTTAAGAAGTTGATTTTCTCTCTCACTTTCTTTTTTTTTTTTTTTGGTAGATTGCAGTTTGAGTTACCGCTAGAGAACACATCAAGTTGCTACTGGAACCCAGGTTTATATCTTCACCAAACCAATATTAGCAAAAGTCTTGTTCTAGGGCGGATTGGCAAAGACAGAGCTTACTAAACAATGTTCATAGCTGCCATTCTGGAAGGCTGTGAAATGTATTACCCTCATTGCAATGCTGGGATTTTGTTTCTCAAATTCCCGAGGCTGAGTTTCTGCCTAAATAAATAGCCATCAGATGACATTATGGGTCAATTTATCATAGGGTATTATAGATAATCAATTTACAAAGCATTTGGGAAAATTTTCCTGTAGCTGTTTTATTGGCTACTATTAGTGTCACATGTCAACCATCTATTATTTTGGATTTACAGCGGCAGCTATTCTTTTACAAGAAATCTAATCAATTTGGTGCTCAGAGTCTGATTATTGAGGTAAAATTCACACAACCAAGAAAGCTTTTTTTTGTTCCAATGAGTCTACACCATGGTTTTAGGCTCCATTAGTGTAGCAATATATTGTTACAACTATACATAAGTAGCCAGAGAAATTCTGATCGATAAACTATGATGGTGGCTTAATTCAAGAGTATGTTAGAAAAATAAGAAAAATGAAGTTTCGAAAAACTGCATTTTGTCCTTACCGTTGTAATACTATACATGGGAATAATCATCTCAGCTTTTCGTGAAAGGCAAAACTGTCAGCCAAGCTACACAAATTCCCCAGACTCGGTATGAACAGACTCCAGGGCAGAACTGATGCCAGGGCTCAAGTTGAGAGCAAATTTATCCCTCTTGTTCCCAGGCTCGTGTGAGATGTCCGTGTGTTAATTGGAACTTTGCCTTAGCCAAAGCCAGGAGTCTCTGGACTACATAACACAGCCAGTTCTTAAAAGAAGCTTGACAGAATGAAATCAAAGGAAGCTAATAGGATGGGTCTTTAATTTGTGGTTCCTATCTTGCTTCTAGCAATGTGAATCAATTGGCATATAAACAACAAATGGAGGCCAAAAACCTAGAAATGGTCTGGAAAAGGCTCACCCAGACCAGGAATAGAAATGAAGAAATGGCCCAAGATGATCATTTTCTCACAGTTTCATGGGTAGGACGCCCAGACCACAGCAGGCACTTGGATGACTGAAGGATACCAGCTGGAGACTCTTTGCCTGATCAGTTGTGAGGACATAGGAAGTGGGGTGCGGGGTATGTTAGGGTTCCCTGTTGGGGTGGTGCAGGAGGTGTAGGGCCCTTGTTGACCAGAACAGAAAACTCCTCAAGAAGGAAGTTGCTGCACGGTTTCTAGCATTTAACGTGCGTCTCGCACAAAGTGGTGCTCTCTGTCAGTTCTGTTCTTGGTGCTCCTTGGACCACTCTGGCTTTTTCTAGTTTTTGTGGATTTGTCTCTGAAAATGACAAAATATACTGTTCACTATTTTCTAAAGGCTTTTCCTTAAGGAAATCCTTTAATAGCATGTGACATCTGGTAGATTCATATTTTCATGAGAGTTTTGTTCTAAGAGGAAAATATTGTCTGACCAAGGGAGAAACCTCATCAATTCTTTTCTTTCTTCAAAAATTCACAATTTTCTTTCTTTCTTTTTCTTCTTCTTCTTCTTTTTAAATTTTTTTTCAAAATTTAGGCTGGTGAAATAGATGTCGAACAAACACATCCCTTGGGTTTACCGACTATAGTCTTGCTACGGGAGGAAGGCCACGCTGATGGAACTGGGAGAAACCTTGGTGACTGAAGTCTCACAGCTGTGACCATTATGCAGTATTTTTTGCCAACTTTCAATTCCCCCCTATGATATTTTAAAAAATACAATTTCCAAAAAATCAAGAGCATGTTAGTTTCAACTGCAAGTTAAGAAATATATAGAATTAATCCATTAAGAAATATATAGAATATTTCTATTTTTAATTGGAGAGAAAGATAAAAATAAATTTAATTTCCTATAATATTACTTTTTTTTGAAATGATGATTTTATGTTCATTTTTAATGGTTCTAAAGAAAATGTGGTCTTGTTGTAGAATATTTGGAAATATATAGAGCACTAAAAAGAAAAAAAAAAAAGAAGATTAAGTTAGGTCTTTCCTACTCCTGGTCCTATTAGAGGTAGTCTTGGCAATTTTCTGTGTTTTCTTCCACGCCTTTCTCTCATGAAGTCTATAATTAGATTACAAAGTGAGTTTCACATTTTTACATGTATTTTTGTGTTCTATGTGTTTTTATTCAAAAACATGCCTAATTCCCAGTGTCATGACAAAGGTATATGGTAACCTATCGTATAGATGTAATATAAAGTTACTTAAATAACTTCCTCTTTTATTGGATGCTAGTGATTTTCTAATTTTTCATAATTAATATAAAAGTTACCTACTTTCTCCCATTGCTGATATTCCTGTTCTTAAATTGGAGAGCACGTTATTTCCTTGGCATAGATTTCTAGAAGTGGATTGCGATATGAAAGAGTAGATTCATTTCAAAGGCTATCTATTTCAAGGTACCTATTGACAGATTGTTCTCTGGACATCTCTTCTACGATGTGAGAGAAGTTTTATCTCACTGTGATCTTCAGCATTTGTCATTAAAACATTTGAAGAAAATTCTATTTATTCTGATTTTAATTTAAAATATTCTTTTTTAAAAACTTTCCATTGAACCCAGGGATACTTTACAGTAAGTTGTACCTCCTTTCCCTTTCTCTCTTTTCTTTAAATTTTATTTTATTATTATTATTTTTTTATTTCGAGAGAGCACCTCACTGAGGTTCTGAGGTTGACCTAGAACTTGCCATTCTCCTGCCTCAGCCTCCAAAGTTGCTGAGATTCACAGGCATGTGCCACTACACCCAGCAATTAAAAATTCTTCCATGAGAAGAAATATTGAGTGAATATTTTCCCCCATAAAACTGTACCATTCATATTTCTTCTATAGCAATTTGTTTGTCTGGGGTATGCCTTTTTCTTACAAAGTCTCTTTCAATTTCTATCTTATTCTGTATCTGTTCAGAGAAGTTGGGAATTAAAAAATTGATATTTTCCCTGGCCTTGGAATGTGAATTGGGTTGTACCAATTTGACACACAAACCTGAGTTTTGAAAGGTCAAGGGTGGTGGATGCCATCTAGTGACCTCCCACACACATGGATATTGACAGTGCCTGGATTCTCATTCCATTGTCTAGTCACCTGCTTCACGGATGTGGGACACTTGTGATGTCTGCCGCAAAGTTTCAAGGCAAGCAGACTGGATTCTAGCTGTAATGGTGCTATTCTAAAGGCAAAAGCCCAAGTGATTCCCATTCCTCAAACATTCTGAATATTTTGAAAGCACCCCATATCCTCTCTTAAATCCCATCCTGCTATAAATATCTGAAGCCCTGACATGACTGCTACAATGTTTATACCTTGAGTCTCCACTGCTTTCCTTGTAACAGGTTTGAATGGGTCTGTGCAGCACATTTTTATTGGAGACACTTAGTGAATTTTCCATAGCAATGCAAAAAAAAAAAATGGGTAAAAAGCCTCTTAATAAAATATTTTAGCCTCTATCCCTTAGAATTAGTGCTAATGTATTACTCTTTATTCATGACAAGATCTTTAATTTCTACCTTCTGGGTTTCATCTCTTCTCTTCAGACTAGTAATTAATTCCCTTTAGTATTTTTTAAAACCAAGAAACATATTTTAGCCTTTGACACACTTAGAAAATATAAGGGCAATAGTCAGGTTTGAATGAAAAATATTTATCTATGTTACTTTTGTCACTTTTATCATTGATATATTTTAATACCTTATCACGGAAGATCCTCCTATTTTTCCTTAAAAGCTTTTTTTCTGAGTATTTACTTCTCTTGCTTTTTTTCAGATGTGGTCAGGTTCTAAAAAGCAAGCCACAGGTCAGTGTTGGAATTATCAACCTATTGCTGAGGCTTTCCATCTATGACTAGGGTTCACTCAAATCTTTTTTGTGTGTCTCTCAGAAAAATACTAGTCATGGTTTTCTTAAGATATTCACATTTCCTAAGCATATGTATAATCTTTTTTCCCTGTTATATTTTATTTCTGGCATATTGGAAACGTATTGGTTTTTGTGTATTTATTGTTCTTAAATTGATTAGTTGATTATCTTTGATAGGCAGGGTTGTTTTTAATCTTTTTTGTTCTTAAGAGTATGTATAATCCATCTGAGCCAATGGGTTTTCTTTTTTGAAAAATTTATTTGCTCATTTTTGTTATGCATAATAGTATAATCTATTCTGATGAATTTATATAAAAATGGAATACATCTTATTCTAATTAGGATCCCAGTCTTGTGGATGTACATGAGGGTGAGATTCACTGTGGTTTTTTCACATATGTACACAGGAAAGCTATGTCAGAGTCATTCCACTGTTTTCAATCGTAGGACAACTGTCATTTAGAGGGATGGAGAGTAAGAAGTGATCGGTGGGACATCTGCTGGCAGAGGAGAAAGTCAAGGAGTTTTTAATTTTATAATGATGAAATGAAAAAGGCTAAATGAGATCTTAAGAGATTATCTGGTTTAGTACTTCATTTTTTTTTCCCCCTGGGGAAATAGTCAAGGCACAGGGTGGTCAATTGAATTACTTAAATTTACTCAGGTTGGATTTGAGCCAGTGATTCAGGAAAGGGTACAAAGGTCCAGAGGCACTGAAAAGAAACTGGAAAGGATGATCACACAAGTGTGGGATTGTCAGATTTTGTTATTAATAACTTAAATTCCTTGAATATACACAAAAAGAGCATGTATGATCTTTTTTTCCCCATTATATTTTGAATCAATTTATTTCTGGCCTAGGGGAAACCTATCTTTTTGTGTATTTATTTATATCTGGTGATATTTTTCTCAGTTGATTATCTTTGACAGGATCACTGTTCTCAATTTTTTAAATATATATATATATATATATATATATATATATTAGTTGTAGTTGGACACAATACCTTTGTTTTATTTATTTATTTTTTTAAATCTGGTGCTGAGGATCAAACCCAGGGCCTTGTATGTGCCAGGCGAGCGCTTTACCGCTGAGCTACAATCCCACCCCACTCTTCTCAATCTTTTGCAAGCTTTTCCAGCCTCATATTATAAAGCCAGTTCTTTACTTCAAGATGTAAACATTTTCTTAATTTCCCTGAAAAATAGATAATGTCACATTCATTCAAATAAAGCCAACACATCCTTATTTGGGCCTATTGTGTGGGTGGTGTTCTGAGAGAGGCAAATGGGAGTGTAATGAGAGTTTCCTCTGTGTATGGGGGAGCAAGGCACAGATGCAGGGACTTGTACCGGCAGCAAGAAGTCTAAGAATAACCAAAGAGGATGTTTTTGAAAAAGCAAAACTATGGAGTCAGTAAAAAGATGAGCTGTTCTCAGGGACTCAGGAAGAGTGAAGGACAGGAAGGTGGAGTGCAGGGACATTTTCAGAACAGGGAAACTATTGTATTCTGTAAGAAAATGTAACGATGGATACATGCCATTGTGCATTTGTCAAAAACCATAGAACCGGACAAGGTAAAGAGTGAGCCTTAATGCAAGCTCTGGGCTTTAGTTGGCGGTCATGCGTCAGGATCAGTATTGATTCATCAATTTGAACACAACTACCACACTCATAGAAGATGTTAATCAAAAGGGAAACTGAGGGTAAGAGAGAGAGGGAGTATGTGAGAGCTCAGTACTTCCTGCTAATTTTGTCCATAAACCTGAAACTTCTAAAAACATCAAGCTTACTTTTTAAAATAAAAGAGCTGAGGAACCCAATAGGAAAGATATCACAAAAATGCAATTCAAACAAAATTTGTAATGGGAATTCAGAAGAAAGGGTATGAAGAGAGAATGTGGTCAGTCTTGTGGCATAAGATGAGGGGTCCTAATTAGAATAAGTTATAATCCATGTATGTATAATATATCAAAATACACTCTACTGCCATGTATATCTAAAAAGAATATATAAAAAAATAAAAATTTAAAAAAGAGAATATGGACTGAAGCCAGGTGCTATGACACAGACTGTCATCCCAGTTACTTGGGAGGCTGAGGAAGGAGCACTGAAAGTTTGAGGCCAGTCTGGGCAACTTGGTGGGTTTGGGGATGTCATTCAGTGTGAGAGTGTCCCTGGGTTCAATCCAAGTATTGAAATATAATGATACAGAGAGAGAGAGAATGTAAATATATGGTCATAAAGAACTGTGCAAAATACAAACTCTGAGTGAAAGTTTGAAAGAATGATTTAGATTGATGAAGATTTGCTGATTGGGCAGTACAAGTTTAAGAA
Organism: Ictidomys tridecemlineatus; assembly: GCF_052094955.1. Lineage (NCBI taxonomy): Eukaryota > Metazoa > Chordata > Mammalia > Rodentia > Sciuridae > Ictidomys > Ictidomys tridecemlineatus. The sequence continues at coordinate 135,361,597 of NC_135482.1, forward strand.
ATGAATGGAGGGAGAAAGGTTTTACATGTAAGAGGGATAGCAAGTGACTTGCGCACAGTACATGTTTCTGAGTGTGGAAAGCTTTCAATAAGAATTTAGGATCATATTTGGAAAGCCTTGAATGTCAGGTTAAAATCTCATCCAGAGGGCACCATGACATGGAAATAGATGTCCAAGGTGCAATTTGAGTACGATATTTTCAAAGTAGAATACTATAAGAGAGCTGTAGAAGCCCTGTGTAAGTAAAAAGAGGGAACAAACCTTCCCCTATCGTACTGCTATAGGATGACACTTGTGAGGTTAGAGAGGATTCCCATCGCAGATATCACTGATGCACTGCCAAAGTTCACATGGTTCCCTTTCCTTCTATGTGCATTACTTCTAATGGCCAGACTTCTAACCTGTGGATGGTGCTTCGCAGCCTGCCTGTGGGCTCCAACAGCTGCTGTTCCTGTGCATGTCCAGAGAGCCAGAGAGCCTGGGAAATTGGGATTCTTCTTCTCTCTCCATCAACCAGACCTTCCTTACTGCAGCGGCTTCTCTTGGGAATATATTTTTACTCTGTAACTTGTACGTGAATCCTTATCTCAGAATGTTTTCTGGGATCTCTGATCCAGGAAAATTCTCTAGTAAGTTTTTTTGTGGGGGTAGAGGTGGGGGGGTCGGTACTGGAGATTGAACTCAGGGGCACTTGACCACTGAGCCACATCCCCAGCCCTATTTTGTATTTTATTTAGAGACAGGGTCTCACTGAGTTACTTAATGCCTTGCTTTTGCTGAGGCTGGCTTTGAACTCACGCCACTGGGATTACAGGTGTGCACCAGGCCCTAATAACAGTGTTTGAAAGAGTTTAGCTTTAAAACATTGGAAAAAATTTTCCATCTCTCTAGACATCGCTTTTTTTAATCTACATGATGGGTTTAGTTTGAGAGTGACTTTTAATTTGCCTTTAGTATTAATATTCTTAGGTCCCAGTTCTAATCTTCCACTGGGGTAGTAATTGCAGGATTTAAAGAATAATCTGTGTCTTTATCCCAGAGGTGCCTCCAATACCTCCACCATATTTTTTTTAGGGATCACTTCTTTTAACAGCTGAGTTGAGAATAGTTGGTATACCAGGAATTAAGAATAGATTGACTTGGGCTGTTGATGCAGCTTGGGTTGGGAGTAGAACACTTGCCTAGCACACATGGGGCCCTGAGTTTGATCCCTAGCACCACAAAAAATAGAAACAAAACCCACTTGCTACACTAGTACAGATAATGTGGGAAAAAGAAAACAAATGAATGGAAACACTAACTAGGGAAGAAGAATAGGTGAAGGGGGAATTTTTTTGCAAAATGGCAAAGAAAACAACATTTGAGTGAAATAAATGAAAACTAACTCAAAGACCAAAAGAGAGGTGGAAGGTCACATTGAAAGCTTACACAAGACATGTTTAAAAGGATATTTGAAAGCCAGCTTGAACCAAAATATATAACCCACCTATTTTACTCTCAATTTTTTTTTTCCAAATAGGCATTGTATAGATTTTGGAAGGCACAAAGTTTCCATCAGAACATAATCTTGGAGCAGAAAAATTAGGACCATAGGCTTGAGAGGCAAAAATGGAAGGTTGAACATCTTAAAAGGCTGTTGAGAGCCACCACCAGGTCAAGATGGTGCCTGGCATTTTGCCAGAAGGAGCGGTTCCTGCTGCCTTGGGTGCCCGCTGCTTTTGAGCTCTAGCAGAGTTCCTAGAGAGTTTGCGTGGGTGGAGTTCATGGGTTGAGTTCCAGTTGAGTCGAGGTTCCGAAGGTCTGGTCGAGCTCTCAGGGAGTTCCTGGAGGGTTCACGTGGGCAGCTTGCAGAGTGAGTCCTAAAAATACAGTTCATTCCTGCTTGAATCTTCAAGTGGCTCCTGATTTGTGCCCAGTCAGACTGCAGCAAAAGGCAAGATTATTCTTGGGCAAAGGTGTGAAGAGAGCAAAGGTGTGAAGAGACCTTGGACATACTTTGTTTTAAACTTTATTTTATTCATTTATTTATATGTGGTGCCGAGAATCAAACCCAATGCCTCACACATGGGAAGCAAGTGCTCTACCACTGAGCCACAACCCCAGTCCCCTCAGATATACTTTTATCACAAATTTCAATATTTCTTGTTCACATTCCTTCCTTGTGTCCACCCCCAGGGACATCATGGCCTGCTAAACTCTCTCTTGAAATGACAATTCCCCATGGCCTCATCCTCTTTGGGTCCATCCTGTTTCTCAAACCAGTCTTCCTTCTTCTGGACTTTGCTCTCTGATAATGCATCAATGGATGGCAAAGACTCATCAGTTGCCTTAAGTAATTGCTGTTAATGAATTGGCTTGGGAACTGTTAAACTTTCTCAGATGGATTTGTTTCAGTCCTTTAAGATGAATCTTTAGCATTTCAGTCAGTCATGAACCTGGCTAGGGAGAGGACTAGTTTTGAACAAAAGTGGTATTTTTTTTTTTCTGTTTCCTTTTCCTAAGAGGGCAATGACACAAATCTGTTAAAATAAATTAATGTTGCCTTTTTGAAGACTGCCCCATATGGCAGGACAAAGTGTATATGCCAACATGTGGGCTGCCTCACATGCCATTTCAATCTTTTTATTGTATATTTGCACTAAAAGCAACAGAGTAAAGTTGATTTTCTGTTTTTCAAGGTGGTATTCATTGACCTATATATCTAGTAATCAGTGTAAACTGTGTAGGAAATGGCAATTATACCAAGATCCTGCATCATAGGAAGAGGGGAGGTGTAAAAATGGTAATTTTCATTGTCTCAAGATGGGACATGGCTTCTTTCAGTGTTTCTCAAATCTTATTTATTGACAAGGGTGATCTTCAAAGCTTTGCAAAATATGAAAGAACATAGAGGTGATATTCATAAATATGATTTTCATGATGGTATAAGTATAAAAGCAAAAGTCTGGTTACAGTAGGCTGAAGAGCCACCAGGAGAAAAACTGGAGTCAAAAAGTTTGACAACTACCAAGAGGAGTTCTGCTATAAAGGGAGGAGAGAAATAGGCATTGACTGGAGGTGAGAGTGAGATCACAAGAGGGCTGTTTTTCTTTTGCAGCAAAAGAAATAATAGTACTTTGTGTCAGTGGGAAAGAACAGTGAGAATTCTAAGTTGGCTATGTAAGAGGAAAGGGATAATTGCCACAGGGATAATCTTGAATGCACGAGAAGAGATGGAACACAAAATTTGTCCAAGGTCAGCCTGCATCAGGAGCACATGGAAAGAGCCCAGGAGAGAGGGCAGAACATCAGACCCAGATGCAGGAAGGTAGGTAGATGTGATTTTGGGAGCTTATGACATTCTCTTCAAGGTGCTTTAATTCTCATGAGATTGAGAGTAAGGTCATTGCTAGAATGAGGACCCAGAGAAAAATTAAAGTTTTAACTTTTAAAAAAAGTTTGGAAAGTTAGAGGAGATGATAATGTAGGAAAGAGCCAATAGCTGGCTGGAGTCTTGTGAATAATGATGCCCCAAACATTCAGGGCTCTTCCTGGGGACTGGCACAATATGACCATCTTAATGACAAGCAGTTAATGGTGGCCAGGTCATATGTGTTGGGAACGAGAGTTCCCCAGAGTTCTGGATGTCTGTGTTGATCTTCCCTGATGCAGACCTGAGGCTTATGGATGGATCATATCCAGTGCAAGTGTTTCCTCTGGATACAATGACATGCTGCACCCATCATTTCCCATTTTAATGATATTGACATGAAAGTTGATTCTGCTGACTTAATTATTTTGATCAGACCTGCACTGTTCTAGGCTGGATGTTCTATGGCTTTTGGAATAATGGGGAAAGTGGAATTAAAAAGACCTCACCTAGCACCATTTGTTGAAGAGACTATCTTTTCTCCATTGTATGTTTTTGGCACCTTTGTCTAGTATGAGATAACCGTATTTATGTGGGTTTGTCTCTATATCTTCTATTCTGTATTATTGGTCTACATGTCTATTTTGGTGTCAATACCATGCTGTTTTTGTTACTATAGCTCTGTAGTATAGTTTAAGTTCTGGTGTTGTGATGCTTTCTGTTTCACTCTTCTTGCTAAGGATTGCTTTGGCTATTCTGGGTCTTTTATTAGCTAAACTGTGTAAACAACCTAGATGCCCTTCAATAGATGAATGAATAAAGAAACTGTGGTATATATACAATGAAAGATTACTCAGCATTAAAAGAGAATAAAATCATGGCATTTGCAGGTAGATAGATGGAGTTAGAGAATATCATGCTAAGTGAAGTAAGCCAATCCCCCCAAACCATGTTCTCTTTGATAAATGGATGCTGATCCATAATGGGGAGGGGGCAGGCATGGGAAAAATGGAGGAACTTTGATTGGGCAAAGGGGAGGTAGGGGAGGGAGGGTGCATGGGAGCAGGAAAGTTGGTGGAATGAGGTGGACATCATTATCCTAGGTCCATGTATGACTGCACATACAGTGTGACGCTACATCGTGTACAACCAGAGAAATGAAAAGATAGTGTTGTAATTGTGTACAATGAATCAAACTGCATTCTGTGTCATATATGCCCAATTAAAATAAATCAATTAATAAAAAAGACCTCACCTACTAAATCATGAGATAATTGCTGGGCACAACTGTTCTTAATTTCACAAAGTAGTTAATACATATAACTAGAGCAAATAAGTTCTACCATTTCAATGGGGCATATTTGTGGTTGCCAGAGGCAGTTCTCCCAATCATACACTCCTACTGATTTATGTCCTTAAACCATGTCTTTGAAGCAGAGCTTTCAGCAATTCCCTGCCACATGTGGGATGTATCATCAGTGGTGGTTTGAATAGGATGTTACAGAACACACTTGAGGAGTGAGAAGAGTCACGGGAGGAACATTTTGAGAGTACTCTTTGACCTAAGGGGAGACTACAATTCAGAATCAAAGGTAAATGACAATTTTCTTCTAAGAGAAGAATATCATGTTTTTATCTTTAAACCATTAATTTCAATCACGGTTGACTTTTTCTTTGGCTGAGGAGCATCGTAGCTGCTGACTTTGGACATCTACGGAAACCCTGGCAGCTCTTGGCTAGAGTAGACCTCAAGGAAACAGCTAATCACATGCCTTTAGGATGGCTTTTCAATCCCTGTGGCACTGATATTATTAAACCATCTGCTACAGACCATTTAACACACAATCCATCCACCTAAGGAAAGTAGCACCTTTCTAAAGCCCAAAGCAGGAGAAAATATGTCTTTACAAGACTAATTCCAATTAACACTGGCTGTTCCTGTTGCAGTATGAGTGGATCTCAAGTGAACACACATACAATTTTGTTTGACAGGTGTGCCTCACAGATAAATTTTGTCCGGCTCTCCTAAAAGAAAGATGAAGAAGAGAGAAAAGTGGGAAAAGACAATCAAGCAGTGATAAAGTAATTTCTGTTTTTTTGAAAGATGTCTGGTTTTGGGGAGGATTTCTGTCCTGGCTGTAGGTAAAGTGACGGTGGCAGTGGCATGTGCTATATTGCATTTCTGTCACATGGGCAGGGTTGCTGCCATGTGTCTTAGTCTAAGAAGATTCTGTACTTTTGTGGAAGTCTTTCCTCTATTTTCATGGGGTTGACAGCATTCATTTTTATCTTTCTGAAAACATGGAAAGAAATATTATCAGGTGAAATTTTCTAGAAATGGAAAAAAAATTTTCAAGAAACAGATCTTCTTAAGGAAATGCAAAAGAATTGCTCTTGAGTCTTCACTTGTGATTCTTACCGGAGTATACTTTAAAAATTAAATAAGTGAAATATCTAGCCTAAAAAGAACTACACTCATCCAAATGTAAGTTCAAGTTACTAGGGTTTCAGATTATCGTAGAGCAAAGTCAGTATTATAGACTGAATGTGGGTATCAGGATGTATTTACCAAATAATTAGATTAGTGTTTTATATTTTTTTCCCCACGAAACAGATGAGTGTAAAGAATCAATGAGTGAGGGATTATTGTAACAATTCAAGATGTAAGTATTATTTACTTATAAACCCTCAAAATAAATGAGCTTAGTGGAGTGAAAATTTGGCTCAAGCATCCTATTTTACTGTGATAGTGACTGGCTACTTTGGTTTTATTAGTTCATTTGCTCATTCACTCACCAAATGGTAGAGTGCTCATGCCATTTGCCAGGATGTACACAGAGTACTGGAGAAGTAGCAGCAGCCAGTACCAACAGGGTACCTGTGCTCCCAGAAAGTTCTGGAGTCAGTTGGACTGCTATTGAACAAGTAATTGTAACCAAGTGTGATAGATCCTTTGAAGAGGTAAATATAGTTGTCATAGGTATATATATATATACCAAGAAACATAGAGGAAACTGTTAGGAACAGTCTGGGTAGGGGTGGTGCATACTCGAGGAAATCTCCTTAGAAAATAAGCAGGAGAGACTGGACTAAACACACTAGCAGGCGTGGTGGGCTGTGGTCCACATTCTGTTTTTCTTACTAGAGGCATTTCCACTCAGAGGCCATCAATGAGCAGTGTTACTTAATGACTGATGTTCTGTTACACTCTGTTCTTTAACTGCAAGTCGTCTTTTTTTTTTTTTTGTACCAGGCATTGAACTCAGAGGCACTGGGCCATTGAGCTGCATCTTTAGCCTTATTCTGTATTTTATTTAGAGACAGAGTCTCACTGAATTGCTTATTACCTCACTTTTGCTGCGGATGGCTTTGAACTCATGATCCTCCTGCTTCAGCCTCCTAAGCTGCTGGGATTACAGTCATGCGTCACCATGGCCAACAATTTACAGTCTTTATAAGTATTTCCCTAATGGCATTTACCTTATCTTTGCACATAGTAGGGTATGTGACAAACAGACAGACATCTGAGGTTCCTGTTCTATGTTTGGCCATGTAGTGGAGTATGTGCTGAGGTCACTATGGTATCTGCTTGTATTGATAGTAGCTCTCCTACCCAAGAGGCAGTGGCTCATTTGCGTTTTACTCCCTTTATAAGCTCATATAGGAAATTGAGGTTATCTTCATCTGGCTGTGACTTGAAAAATGGTTTATCACAATTACTGATAGATCTGTTGTTCTGATAATGCTGCCTAGGAGGAGCTATGTGCTGAAATCAGGTGTCTGCCGTGGATTCTGGAGGGAGGGAGTGATCATCATGGAGAGGCCAAATGAAGCCCTGGATAATGATGCTGGAGGAGAGTTAGAAAACAATGCATGTCTTTTTCTTTGCAGAAGCAGCAGCTTGAGAAGAACCAAGGAGAGTTGTTCCTGATTGGCAGGGTTTGAGCAATCAGCCCATTAGAAAAAAAAAAAAAAGTCCTAAATCAGGAACAGATGTTTGGGGTAGAAAGGACAAGGTCACAAAATATAGGAATTTGGCTAAGAGCCCAGGATAGAAGTTGGAGAATTTCACTGGGGACGTCCGGAATGCTACAGTTTGGGGATTTGAGTTGCTACAGGGGAAGTTTCAAATCGAAACTAGTGTGAACTGAGCCTGAATAGCTAAGGGCCTCGTGTCTCCAGAGTGAAAATGACTCCAAGAAATAGTTCTGCCTTTGACTGAAGGTAGAAATTTAAGGGATCTTGTAAGTTAGTTCCAGAAACCCAAATATCACTGCAGGACTAACAGAGCTATTTTACCAGCTGCTTGAGTAAAAGAATGGCTGAAAGAACCTTTTAAAATTTTTTCAACTAAGCTGAGTAATAATGTAAAATGGGAAGGGCTGAGAGTACTTATTTATGGAGGAGAGATTGTTTATGAAACTCTGGATGGTGGCACCTAATAGTTATCCAAATTACTAGTGTCTCTTTCTCTCATTTCTGGGACCATGTTTCTTCTCCAGGACCAAGTCCAGTCACTAACCCATCATTCCAGTGAGTGTGGGGCCATGATGTCTCCATGGGTCTGTGTTGTGTAAGGAGGCATGTGGAGGGAACCTTAGTGATCCATGATTAGTCCTTAAGGTATACATGCTTCCACTGATAGATGACTGTTATGTAGGAAGAACTCTAGATACCAGGAGACTTATTCAGAAAAGATGAAGAGGAAAGCACAGGTGATATTGCTCACATCTTCTTGAATGTGAAAGACTGGATCTGTGTCACAGAAATAAAAGAAGATGGAGACTTTCTACTTAATTGAGCTTAAATGAAAATAAATAAATTCCCAGGAAGATATTTTCACACATCAGTTCATCTGTTAGGCTAAATCAAGAGGCTCTCTGGCTTTTGGTGGCCACTCTTTGGGCATGTGCAAGATGTTCCTTTGGGTGGCCGATTGCTGCCTTCTACTCTTAAGCCAAACAAGAGTATCTTCAACAGAATCCTCTCCAAGTTTTGAAAGTCACACCTTGGAATTGGGACACCAGGGGGCTAGTGTAGTGCTTAGGTTCAAGAAGCTCAAGTAGATTGTAACCTTGGATGGCTCTGACTGCAGGAGGCAATCCAAAGTGAGACAAAAGGAGTTATCTCAGGACTTAGTTATTGTACAGCATGTGTTGGGCAAATTAGGATGATTGGTTACCACAGATGTCGTTGGAATTGGCCTGCATTTCCAGCATTTGTAAGGGAAAGGAGGCCTGAGCGAGAGAGAGAGAGAGAGAGAGAGAGAGAGAGAGAGAGAGAGAGAGAGAGAATGTGCATGCACATGAGAGAGCATGGGAGCAGGCATTGGGGTCTTTCAAGTCCTACCCCATAAGGCCACCTGGGGGTCAGGGGGAAGGAGCATCAGTAGAAAGCATTACAAAGTGTGTCCAGGGTCTGAGAAAGAAAAGCATTTTGAAGTATGCCCACCCAGGATTGGCCTCTTGAAATATATTTTATTTTTCCAGGAGGTAGATAGTACAATTACTGGCCAGGGAGATCTCCAGGGAACCTCTGAAGCATTCCTGGACAGAAAAAGTTACTTCTCTCCATCTGCTGGGTACCATTTAGGGATGCAACGTTTTACCACCTGGCAGACCCAGAGCCTGAGAAGTCATGGAACCAAGGAAGAGCTGACTTGTCCTCATTCTCTCCTGCTTCACACCTGCTAGGAATGAGAACAGCATCTCAAGGTCAAAGAGGGGCACAATTTCACCATTGGGTGAAATTGTAGAGAAGTGCCATACTCCCTTCCTTGGAAGAAAGAGGAGAAAATTCAACACCAAGTCAAGTGAAAATATTAAACTATGTCAACTGGTGGCTTTTTGTTTTCTTGGACTGGATGTTGTCATAACTGCATTTGTTGCTGCATCAATGTAAAATAATTCAAGTTTATCTACAACCCAAGAACCAATAATTGTGCCTCCTGTGGAGTTTTTATCTGGTAGCAAAGGAGGATAATGTCCACTGAATGCAATAAAAAGGGACCTGGGACACAAAACTAAGGTATGTAATGTACTTGAAACAAAGCAGCTAGGGAGATCCAAGATGGCGAACTAGAGGGAGGCTGCATTCCTTGTTGTTCTGTGACTGGGATTCAAGCAGAGGAAATACTGTTTCTCTGGGAGATAGCCCTCGCTGCCTACTGATACCTTGCTCTTTGCCCCCCATTTATCTGCCACGATCACCAACCCTTTGCCAGTATATTGCCTACCTTTCGTGTGCAGATCACTCACTGAGTACTGCTGACCACCCTCCCATTGCCCATTTGCCTTTCTTTTGCCTGCCCATCACCTGCCACCCAATGTCCACCCACCAAGCACCTGCTGTTTGCCTTCAGACCATCCACAGATTGCCTGTGAAGCGCCCACTACCCATTGCTGCCTGTAAATCCATTGTCAGGGGACCTGCAGGTTTGGTTACACATGGTTACCACCATTTTGAGACACTGGCCAAGGCCTGGAAGTCCAGGGCTAAGGGGCCTGTAGGTTTGCTGCTGCCACCCCTGGCTGCCTTAGTCTGGGGACACTGGCCAGGGCCTGGTGATATATTGTCAGGATACCTGCAGGTCTGGTTGCACCTGAGGTCTTCCTGCTGGGTGTGCTGGTGGCTGCCATCTGGCTGCCACTTTGCAGGGGTGCTCCTTTATGTGAGCACATCTCTGGAGGTCTCTCTGTAAGTTGGAATGACACTGAGATCTTGGGACTGCAGCAAGGCTGAGCTTGGGAAATCTGAAGTCCAGGTCCGTCAGATTGCAGCTGGTCTGTGTGGGCCTGTCTGAGCTTTACAAGCCTGTGGAGGCTTGGGGCAGTTCTCCAGGGGGAGCACAGTTTGAAGAAACTGGAGAAAACTGGGCTCTCTCCAGCTCTGTGAGTCCTGAAGTGTGTGGGACAGAAGGGGCCAGCTATAATGGATGGGAAGACTAGAAGTGGGTGTGAGGGCATCTAGCTATCAGCTTGCCCAGCCAACCAATGTAGCACCCACAAGACTGGAGCTATGATCAAACTTCAGATAACCTTACCTATTGGCAGAAAAGGGAAGCTTTGAAAAATTTGAAAGCCAAGGAAAGTAAGTAATCTGTCAATTTTCTATAGACATCCACCCCCATCTCTATCATCTTTGAATCCAAATATTTTTCATGCATCAATTTATTGAAGAGTGGGATGTCTGATTAGTATATTACAATTTGGTTGTGTATTCTTATATTTTAACTTTAAAAAAAATGCATATATTTTTTCTCTCACTTATTTGTCTCCCTGGATTATCTTTCTCACTTCTCTCATGCTAACAGCCAACCTCTTTTAATTCCTCCTGCACTTTACTATAAATTTTTACCTCTATCGTCTCTCCTCCTTCATATACATCACATCCTACAGTACATCTGTTCCCTCTTTGTCCATCATTTGAAATAGTAAACCCTCTTAGCAAACTTACTGTTTATATTGTAGACAATAATTGAACACATCATTTCTACTTATTACAACAAAACTGTAGATGTCTTAATAGGAGCTAATTGGTTTAAGGTTGTATATTGTGTGCACTGGGTGCTGTTAATATTGCTTTTTCCCTTAAACATGAGCTACTGGAAGCCTTCAGGGACACTATAAGACTACAGTGTAGAAGCTGTACTGCCTCAGATACATAACTCTAGATGGGAACACACACAAACAACATAAAAAAACAAAGGAACAAAGTGCCTCAAACAAACCAAGATGTTCCAACAATAGAATCAATAGACTACATAGTAGAAGAAATGCCAGAGAAGGAGTTTAGAAGGTACATAGTTAGATTGATCTTTGAAATAAAGGATGGTATTGGAGAGAAAATATAGAAAGTGAAAAATCACAATAAAGAGGCAGAGATTAGGGCCTAGGATTATGACTCAGTAGTACAGTGCATGTGTGAGACACTGGATTAAATCCTCAGCACAACATAAAAACAAGTAAATAAAGGTTTTGTGTTCATCTATAACTAAAAACATTAAAAAAAATAAAAAAGAGGCAGAGATTATAAAAAGGAATCAAGCAGAAATCCTCAAAATGAAGGAAACAGTAAACCAAATTAAAAATTCAGTGGAAAGTATCACCAACAGACTAGATCACTTGGAAAGATAGAACCTCAGGCAATGAAGACAAAATATCTACTCTTAAAAATAAAGTTGACTATATAGAGAAGATGGCAAGAAATCATGAACAGAACAGAACTTCCAAGAAACATGGGATAATGTGAAAAGACCAAATTTAAGATGGAGGAATGTAGATACAAACTAAAGGAATGTCCAAATCTTTTCAATGACATAATATCAGAAAATTTCCCAAACCAAATGAATGAAATGGAAGGTCAACTACAAGAGGCTTAGGGGACCCAAAATGTACAAAATTACAGCAGACCCACAACAAGGCACATTATAATGAGAATGACAAACATTCAGAATAAGGATAGAATTTTATAAGCTGTGAGAGAAAAGAATCAAATTAGATACAGTGGAAAACCAATTCAGATCTCAAGTGATTTCTCAACTCAGACTCTCAATGCCAGCCGGTCCTGGAATAATATATATCAAGCTCTAAAAGAAAATGAATACCAACTGAGAATTTTATATCCAGCAAAATTAAGCTTCATATTTAAAGATGAAATAAAAACCTTCCACAATAAACAAAAGTTGAAAGAATTCACAATTAGAAAGCCTGCACTACAGAACATTCTCAGCAAAATATTTCATGGGGAGGAAATTAAAAAAAAAATCAGCAAAGAGAGGAACTACACTAAAGGAAAAGTCAAAGGAGAAACTAAGTCAAGTTAAAAACCAAAAATAAACCAAAATGACAGGGAATACAAATCATGTCTCAATAATAACCCTGAATGTGAATGACCTAACATTGTCAATCAAAAGATATAGACTGGCAGATTCGATTTAAAAAAAAAAGGCCCAACAATATGCTATATTCAAGAGACTCATCTCCTAGGAAAAGACATCGCTAGACTGAAGGTGAAAGGTTGGGAAAAAACATCACTCTCATGGACTGTGTATACAAGTGGGGATTACCCTCCTCAAATCAGATAAATTGAACTTCAAGTCAAAGTTAGTCAGAAGGGATAAAGAAGAACTTCATACTGCTTAAGGGACTCATACATCAACAAGACACCACAATTATAAATATATATGCCCCAAACAATAGAGCATCTACATACATCAAACAAACCCTTCCCAATATCAAGAATCAAAGAGACCACAACACAATAAAACAGGGTGACTTTAACAAACCTCTCTCATCACCGGATAGGTCTTCCCAACAAAAACTAAACAAAAAAACTATAAAACTAAATAATACAGTCAATAATTTAGACTTAATAGACATATATAGAATATTTCATCTATCAACTAATGAATACACTTTCTTCTCAGCAACACATGGATCCTTAATATACACCATATGTTATGCCACAAAGTAACACTTAGCAACTACAAGAAAAAAAGAATAGAAATATTATCCTGCATTGTATCAGATCATCATGGAATGAAACTAGAAATCAACAATAAAATGAAAAATCTAGTCTACTCCAACACCTGGAGACTAAATAACATGCAATTGAATGATCAATGTATAGCAGAAGAAATCTGGGAGGAAATGAAAAAAATACTGAGCAGTAAATGAGAACACTGATACAACATATCAAAATCTCTGGGACAGTATGAAGGCAGTGCTGAGAGGAAATTTCATTGCATTGAGCTCATTCATCAAAAGATTAAAAAGTCCACAAACAAATGACCTAACATTACATTTTACATCCAAAAAGCCCTAGAAAAAAAGTAGAACAAATCAACACCAAAACAGTAGAAGGCAGGAAATAATTAAAATCAGAGCTGAAATCAATGAAATTGAAACAAAAGAAACAATTAAAAAAATTGACAAAATGAAAAATTTGTTCTTTGAAAAAATAAATAAAATTGAAAAACCATTAGCTACACTAATGAAGAGTAAGAGAAAACCCAAATTACTAAAATTCATTATGAAGAATGAAATATCGCAACAGAGACTACAGAAATATAGAAGATAATTAAAACTATCTTGAAAATTTATATTTCAATGAAATAGAAAATCTCAAAGACATCAACAAATCTCTAGAGACATATGAACCATCCAAATTGAATCAAGAAGACATACACAATTTAAGCAGATCAATTCCAAGCAATGAAATAGAAGACATCATCAAAAGCCTACCAACTAAGAAATGCCCAGGACCAGAAGAATTCTCAGCTGAGTTCTATAAGACCTTCAAAGATGAGTTAACACCAATCTCCTCAAAGTATTCCATGAAATAGAAAAGGAGAGAACCCTTCCAAACTTATTCTATGAGGCTAATATCACCCTGATGCCAAAACCAGACAAAGACACATCAAGGAAAGAAAACTTCAGACAAATCTCCCTGCTGAATGTAGATGCAAAAATTCTCAATAAAATTCTGGCAAATCACATACAGAAACATTAAAAAGATAGTGCACCACAATCAAGTGGGGTTCATCCCAGGGATGTAAGGTTGTTTCAACATATGAAAATCAATAAAAGTAATTCATTACATCAATAGACTTCAAGTCAAGAATCACATGATTATCTCAATAACTGTAGAAAAAGCATTTGACAAAACATAGCACCCCTTCATGTTCAAAACACTACAAAAAAAAATAGAGATAGTAGGAACATATCTCAACCTTGTAAAATCTATATGTACTAAGCCCAAGGTCAACATCATTCTAAATGGAGAAACATTGAAAGCATTCCCTTTAAAATCGGGAGCTATACAGGGATGCTCTCTTTCACCACTTCTATTCAACATAGTCCTTGAAACTCCAGCCACAGAAATTAGATGAAAGAAATTAAAGAGATACCAATAGGAAAAGAACAACTCAAACTATCACTATTTGCCAATAGCCTGATTCTATATTTCCAAGATCCAAAAAACTCCACTAGCAAACTTCTAGAACTAATAAATGAATTCAGCAAAGTAGCAGGATATAAAATCAATACCCACAAATCAAACACGCGTCTATATATCAGTGATGAATCCACTGCAAGAGAAATTAAGAAAACTACCCCATTCACAGTAGCCTCAAAAAAAATTGGGAAATTAAATTAACAAAAGAGGTGAAAGACCACTACTATAGAACACTAAAGAAAGAAATTGAAGAGACCTTAGAAGATGAAAATCTCTCCATACTCTTGGATAGGCAGAATTAATATTGTTAAAATGTCCATAGTACCAGGGAGGCACAGTGGTTCAGGACTTGGAGAAGATCGCTGCAAGGCTTCAGCCCTCACCCTGAGGCCCCCCTCTCTCTCTCTCAAGAAAAGTAACAACAACAACAACAAAACATTGCCTTTTCAAAATCTTTCCAACATCAATTTTATTATACAACTTGTGAAAAAAATTTAAGAATACATTTCTCCCAAGGCATGGGAAAAAGGACAAAGAGGAGGGCAGGGGGACCTATCCCAGGGACAGTCTGTATGATGTGCTCCGCAGGTGGGGGCAGAGGAGGCTCCTGGTGGGTGCAGATGCGCTGCTGCCTGCAATCCCTGCAGAGAAGCCTGAGCCACTCAGCACACCTCACTCCCCACCACGATGTAGGCCTCCACAGGCTCAGGGGCTTCGGGCTGTCCATCAGTTCTGTCTGTCTGGACTGGGCATTTCCATAGGCGCCACTCTGTTTCTGGATGCTGTCCCATGGAAGCAGGGTATGCAGCACAGTTGTCACATGCATTTGGTGATCCTCCTCCTCAGCCTCTTCTAACCCCTGCTGCTGTGGTGGGATTGCCCTGTGGAGGTACCTGGGGGAGATGAGCTGCTGGGCACAGGGTAATGCTGGGAGGCTAGGCCAGGAGGGGGTGTGTCCACATGGAGGAAGTGGAGAGGGAGGGCAGGCACACTGGCACTTGCAGCACCTTCTGCTGGGACTGCTTGACCTCCTCAGGGGGCTGCTGCTCATAGGGCAAGGGAGGGCAGGCTCACTGGACACTACTTGGGGTGGACTCTGGGAGGACCCACAGGGCCCACCCTGGGTTGTCTTGTGCTTGAGGATGAGGTAGGTAGCCATGGTGTCATCAAATCTTCAACTGGTCACAGATACCCAGGTATTATAGGCGTGGTGACTCATGTTGATAATAGTTTTCATAATTGTGGGATCTGGGAGTTTGGGGAGTGCTGCAGTCTGGCTGGGCACAAAATAACCGAGCCACCACACAACCTTGTAGGTTCAAAACAGGAACTCCTTTATTCTCCACACTCCCGCGAATGCCACACACGTCGTGGCCTTCTCCCGAGACACACCACACCAACCGGAAATCCCTTCTCCGGAAATCCCTCCTCCCACACTTCCCCAACCAATGGGAACTCTCCGGGAATCCCCAGGAGAACTCCAAAGTAGCAGGCCCAGGCGGACAGCAGGGGTCTAATATAGAATTGAATACACAGCTTAACATAACCATTATCATCTCAATGGCTTGCTGGCTCTCAACCACTCATTCTGGCAAAAATGCCATGCCTCGGCTATGGCTCTCAGCATCTCCCCACTTATGTTTAATTAAACACCAAGCATGTGGCTTAGGGACCATGCCTGTTAGGCTGTCCAATATTACATATGGTCCTTACCCGTTGTCATCAGATGAGCTGACTTCAAGGCGTCAGCCTCCTGTCTTATGTTGGTACCACTGCAATTGGATCTTACCCGTCACTGACCACCGGTCCAGCATACAGCCATACATGTCATAGGCCTATGCACCAGTGTGTGGGGGGGTGAGATTCTTTGCCTCACCTCTGTTGGCCCCCCAATTGGGCCTTTGCACCAGTGTGGGGGGGTGAGGTTCTTTGCCTCACCTCTGTTGGCCCCCAAATTTGGCCTTGATGCCAGCAGAGAGGAGGAGGATGCAAAATGCCACGATGCCAAGCCAAATGATGACTCTTTATGGAAAAATTGTACCACCGATGACACCATCAGCAAAGATGCCCCAGCACTACCACAATTTCCTACACCAACAGATAGTTCACAATGCATACAAGTGATACATAGTCCAGGCAAGTTCTGCAAGCAGTTCAAAGCAGAGGAATCCATCAATATGTCCATTTCCTCCCAAAGTAAATTGACTCCTTGATTGAGCTTTACTTGTTATTATTCATTGATCCATCAGTTTATACAGTTTGTTGTGATAGCTATCGCAGAAGCTGTAGTTTGGTTTTATCTTTGTCTTTACCGGCACTGGGATGAAGATAGGAATTCTGGCAATGATGGCTAAGAAAAAAAAAATTATGTAACATTCCAGCAGGCACTAAAAGAAAGCAAAAAGAAAGCAAGAAATTTTCTAAACAATTTAGTATCCTGAATAGAATTATATATAATGAAAAGGAAAGGTGAAAGTAAACAAACAGATCTGTTAACCTCCTTTTTTGTTCACATATTAAAACAATCCTCAACAGCTGTTTACCCAATTTAAATTAAACCATTTAAATCACGTGAATAAAAAAAATTGGATCCATTACCTGCTTTATGGTGGGCCTCTGTGTGGGTCCACCATCAGGATCTCATTGAACACATGTGGGGGAATGTCATAGGCTCCCTGTGTGATGAGCTTCTTCAGTTGCTTTCTGCTGGCTGCTCTAAAGGGGCATCTCCCATGGGCATAAAATGAGTATGATGCCCAGGCCCCAGATGTCTGTTGGGGGGCTCTCATATTCCTCCTCCTGTATGAGTTCAGGGGAAAAGTATAGGCAAGTGCCCCAGATCCTCTTCAGCTTCTCCCCAGCTGTGAACCTGGTGCTCAGACCAAAGTCGATGAGTTTGACATTGCCACTGTCATCCACCATGAAGTTCTCCAGCTTCAAGTCCAGGTATGCGATACCCTACTTGTGGCAGAACTGCATGGCACGCACAATCTGCCTGAATAGTCTGTGGGCCTTGTCCTCCTGAATGCCACCAGATGGGATGAGGTCCCATAGCTGTCCCCCACTTGCATGTCCCATGATCATGTAGAAATAGTTGAAAGTCTCAATGACCTGGAAGAGCTGGATCAGGTTTGAGTGATCCAAGGCTGCCATGATATCAGGTTCAGAGAACAAGGGGAAGACCGAGGCCACTTTTACCAAGACCTTCACTGCAACCTCTGTCCTGGTGAGCAGATGGCAGGCAAGTTTCACCTGGGCAACCCCTTTCCCAATGTCCTGCAGGACCTTATAATGGTCTGTGAAGGCGGATTCACGGCAGAAATCCTGCTCCTGCAGCACTACACTGCTCTGACCACACTCACTGCTCATCCTAAACCAGAACGAGGATGCTGAATTTAAAAAAACAAAAACAAAAACAGAACAATAGAAAAAAATACAAATCAAAAAACCAATATCCAATCCCACAACTACCAGCCACCAACCACCAAACACGTTAACTCTCTGGGAGTCCAACAGGTCACCACCAAGTGATTCCTATACTTACAGACAAAAACCCAGATACAGCCACTTGCTTATACAATGAAATTCCCTTATGACGGCTCCTTGTGAGGTCAGAGCAAGAAATGACCCAGTCACACCTGGGCATAACCCCAAGTGGTCATCTCACTTTGGGGACTCCAGGACATTTTGTACTTTCATAGTAAAGAATAAGAAAGGTCTCTAGGAGGTCTCTTGCTTTAGTTGGTTATGGAGACCCATATGTCTTTGTTTAGAAGTTAAAATTTGTAGGATATTTCAAAGGTCTTTTTGAGTCTGAAAACCTGTAATAACTTTGTGGCTTTGAAAGCCCTCGTCTTATCTACACTCAAGGTTTCTGCTTCTTTGCTGACCTGAACTGAGCAGTTTCCTCCACTGGGCCCTTGCCCCATGATGGACTGCCTCACCTTGAGCAGAACCATGGAGTTAGCCATCTAGGAACTGAGATGCTGGAACTGTTAGTCCCAGAGAAGATTTTTCTCCTCCAAGTTGTTCTTAAAACTAATTAAAACACAGCCACACATCATTATGCCCAACTTGACAAATGTACTTCTCTCTCTCTCTCTCTCTCTCTCTCTCTCTCTGTGTGTGTGTGTGTGTGTGTGTGTGTGTGTGTGTGTGTGTGGTGCTGGGATCTGAACCAGGTCCTTGCACATGCTGGAGAAGCTCTCTTAAGTCTCACCTCCCATCCCTGGGTTTGGGGATTCCTGACCTAACCAGCTCTCAGTACTGACCCATTGAGGGTGAACTGTCAACAGGAATTTGGGGAGGGATACACATATTCAAACCACAGCATGCGATAAACAAGAGCCCAGGGAGCTGGTCCCCACTAGATGTGCCCTGTGTGAGGGGAGTCCTCCAGGTTGCACTGAAGGACATTAGAGAGGAGCTCAGATCTTGAAGTCAGAAAGATCCCTGGTAAAGAAAATTCATGACAATCATAAAAGCTAGTGCTACTTTTGTTAGAAAACAAAAGTCACACTAGCTTTTATGATGTAAGAGACTAATGTAACAAAACACCCCAATTTATTCTATGGTGTTGAATAAATACCAATTATAACACTGTCACATTAGTGACTGAGGAGAAGGGGGTGGGGAGGTACAACATCTGTATACCACTGAAGTCATGTTGCTGTCGATTCATAGCAGAGTGGCATCTCTTTCTTCTGTTAAATGGAACCCCCATGAGAACCACACAGAAATACTTGTGGAACATACCCCCAAATGAGAGGTAAGGGAATGTTTCACTATAATCATCAACTAAACTGGAGGGAAGATAATCATATAATGAAGTAAGTCACATTGAATCAAAGATTTTGCTCTTCTTATTGTAAGGACACAATGCATGCTGAACTAGGGTCCACACTGTTGTCCTTGTAAGGACAAAAGCCAACTTGAATCAAGGGCCCCACCCTGATCTCCTTATGAGGACACAAACCACACTGAAGCAGGGGCCTTGTCCTGATCTACTTATAAGGACTCAAACCACTCTGAATCAAGCAAGGATAAACATTAAAGTCTTGTACATATCAAAACTTCTAGCTGTAAGTATTACTGTTACTTATTTTTCATGTTCTGATTGAAATTGCCACTTTCTTTTAGTGAAGATTTTTCTAAATTCTGATCTCTGATAAGATGCAAATCAGAACTTTTTGAAAAAGTGGCAACTTCAATCAGAACATGAAAAAGAAGTAATATTAATGCACATAGTGTGAAATATGCTTTAATGCACTCCCCAAAACATTTTAATATTAATAATCAAGATAAAAAATCACTTCTGCAAGCATGGCACATCTACAAAATGGAATACTATTTAGTCATGAAAAGATAAAATCCTGTCCTTTTCGACAACAAAGAGATCATTATGTTAAATGAAATAAGCCAGGCACAGATAAGCAAACCCACAAGGTCTTACTCATATTGGAATCTTAAAAATATTGAACTTATGGAGGCTGAGATTAAAATAGAGAATGGGGAGGGTAGAGAGGAGAAAGCAATGGGTAAAGGTTAGTCAATGGGGATTAAGTTAGACTGAGGTAAGAAAAATAAATTCTGGTGTGCTAATTTATACTATGGTGCCTATAGATAATGTACTATTTATTTTGACAAGGCTTAACAAGATGATTTTTTAATGTCTTTACACAAAGAAATGATAAATGCTTGAGGAAAGAGGTACAATTACTCTAATTTAAGTATTGGACAATGTATGCATGTATCAAACTTAAATAGTGAGCTTTAATTAACGTCTTCCCTCCATTTACTGGGACTATGTTATAGCAGTCACAGCTACGATGCTTATGAACAGGTAGAGTGAGGTCAGTGCACATTCAGAGAGCAGTCAGTAAACTAATGAATTTCAAAGTCACCCATTATGAGATTGCTCTTTTATTCCCTTTTAAAATAAGTGTTGCAGGAGTTTATGATGAAAACTGTCTCTTTCTCTCCCTAGTTTATGGAACTGATGGACAGAAGGTGCTCTTTACAAAGTGTATTCATTTTTAAGATGTGGTTCACTGTACTCAGAGTTGTAACAGTAAGAAACCAACCTTAAAATATCAGTAGGGAATCCTCAGCTTAAAAATGGGCTTTATTCCAAAAATCCAAAAGGCAATTATTACAACTGACTGCTTATACATAGTAATTATGTTGCTGAAATGTTATACAAAATTGACCCAATTATTAATATAGTTGAAATGTGGCCTAAGATCTATGTCCTGAGACCAGAACCAACCAGGCAGAGAGGAAAAGGGAAGGAGGACAAAGAAAAGCTGTTCTTCCTCAGAGCTAATGTGGGGATTATTTTACCAGAGTTTTAAATTAAATTTGTATTTTAATGTTTTGAAATTGACAAACTATTCCTTGGGAGCTCTCTCACTTCACTTTTTATGTAGTTCCCCTGGGGCATGAAATCTCTCTCCATTGATGGCCACAATTCCAGGTCCTTCTGATGCTTCATCTTCTCTAATGTGGCCCTTCTCCCTTGTCCCAGCCTCATCCCCAGAAATACAATAACTTTATTTTTCTTCAAACACATTTGGAATATCTCTGTGTAGTGATCCTTGGGTTGGAGTTAGGAATAAAGATAGCTGACTTAACCTCTATACCTCATCTTCCTCTGGTGAGAAATTGCCTAACCAAAAGCCCTTTGCCTAAATCAATGATGGTATTTAAAATTTTAAACATAGACTACATGTGTGCATGGTGTCAAGGCAATTGTGAACCAAATTCTGTATAATAGTTTGTTGCACCAATGTATATAAAGCAAAAGATTCAACACCTATTAACACCTCAAGATTAAGACACATCTTAAAAGTGTAACCTGACCAGGAAAGACTGTGATGAGACAACAGTGAAAATCCAGGCAACTGGCCGGCAGCACTAGCACCAGGTACTTACTGCTGCCTAAACACCTTTCAAACTGCGTGCCTTAAAACAACAATCATCCACTTGCTCATGACCCTGCAGAGTGGGCAGCTGGGCAGGAATGGTGGGTCTCTTTGTGCTGTCAGCTCAGATCCTCCATTCAGTGGACCCTCACCTGGGAGTCCAGGAAGGTCCAGGGTGGCATCATGCTCCTCTGTGAGGCTTCAGCTGTGAGGGTGGGAATGTCTAGTCGCCCACTGGACCTCTCTCCGCCCCCTCCCCTGGCCCTGCTTCTTTCACCCTCTCCACAGTCTTTCCAGGAGGTGGCTGAGCCTCTTTATATGAGTTCTGACAGGGAAAGCTGTCCTGAGGGCTGAGGCCCGGCCCTGTTACCGCCTCATTTCTGTGGCATCCCCATGGGTCAGAACTCAGAAGAGCAGCCCAATCCTGGGGAGGTGAATAGGCTCCAGTTCTTGTTGAGAGGAGCAACTGAAAAGGTGGCCACGTTTAATCCACAATTATGTTTGTGCAGTAAAGTTGGACAGTCACTCCAAACCAGAGAGAGGAAGTTCAGAGGGGGACTGAGGATGATCTGAAGACAATTGTGCTATTATTGTTGCTGGTTTTGTTTTCAGTTTTGCAGGTTTCCAACTAAGTTCAGGCAACCACATGTGCCTCTGGCCTGATGCTTAAATCTGGTCATTCACAACATTTTCAGCACTTGTGTTCGAAAGTGTAGAATAGCAGTGACAAATTACAGCCCACATGGATGCTTTTGTAAATAAAATTTTATTGAAAACTCTCTCTACCCAGTAATTTGCACATTGTTTGTGGTTGTTTTGTGCTATATCAATTCAGTTGAGTGATTTTGACAAAGATCATGTGATCCTCATGATGTTCACTTCATGGTGTTTGGTTGATAGGTCTCCTACCGTAACAGAGCACCATGGACTGGGTAATTTAATCAACAGAAATTCCTGTCTCACAGTTTTGCAGTTCACAATGTGTTGGCATTTGTTTTTTTTCTTCTGAGGGCTTTAAGACAGAAATGGTTTACAGACCTCTCTCCTTGGCTTGTAGATTCCTACTTTCTTCCTGTATCTTCATATCATCTTGATCTGTGTCTTTCTTCATCCATATTTCCTCTTCATCATATAAGCATTCCAGTCATATTGGATTAGGGACCTCATTTTTAACTTGATTACTTTCTGTAAAGACCCTGTTTTGCAAATAAATTTCAAGCAATAAAATTGAAGATGCCATCAAAACCCCACTAAGAAAGAAAAGCCCAGGACCAGATGGATTCTCAGATGAGTTGTATTAGACCTTCAAAGAAGAACTAACACCAATGCTTCTCAAATTATCCTGTGAAATAGAAAAGGAAGGAACCCTTATAAATTTATTTTGTGAATCTGATACCAAAACCAGACAAAGACACATCAAGGAAAGAAAACTTCAGAACAATATCTCTTATGAACATAGATGCAAAAATTCTCAATAAAATCCTGGCAAATCACATACAAACACATATTAAACAGATAGTGCATCACAATCAAGTGGGGTTCATCCCTGACATGCAAAGTTGGTTCAACATACAGAAATCAATAAACTTATTAATCACATTAATAAACAATGGCAAGAATCAAATGATTATCTCAATAATTGCAGAAAAAGCTTTTGACAAAACAGCACCTCTTCCTGTTCAAAACACTAGAAAAACTAGGGATAGTAGGAATAATCTCAACACTGTAAAAGCTATAAATGCAAAGCTCAGGCCAATATCATTCTAAGTGGAGAAAAATTGAAAGCATTCCCTCTAAAAACTGGAGCAATACAGGGATGCTCATTTCTATTCAACATAGTCCTTGAAACTCTAGCCAGAGCAATCAGACAGATGAAAGAAATTAAAGAGATACAAATAGGGAAAGAAGAACTCAAACTATTTAGAAGGTCCAAAAAATTCCATCAGAAAACTTCTCGAACTAATAAATGAATTCAGCAAAGCAGCAGGGTATTAAATCAAACACATTCCTATACATCAGTAATGAATCTACTGAAAGAGAAATTAGGAAAACTACTCCATTCATAATAGCCTCAATAAAATAAGATAAAACACTTGGGAATAAATCTAACAAAGAGGTGAAAGACTTCAATAATGAACTAAAAAATACCAAAGAAAGAAACTGAAGAAGACCTTAGAAGATGGAAAAATCCCATGCTCTTGGATAGGCAGAATTAACATTGTCAAATTGGCCACTCTGCTGCAGTCCGGCTGCAGCAAAATAACTGGGGGGTGACGAACAACTTGTGTAGATTGATACAGCAGGAGTGGAAGCCGTTTATTGTAGGACAGGAGGGATATTTATACATTCCACACAGCTTATCTTAATTAGCATAAACTAGATACAGCAGTCAACCAATAAGGAATCTTCACACTTAATGTCTCACTGGCATTACTTCACAAACCACTCCCTCTGCAAAATGCCAGGCGCCATCTTGACTTGTTTATAGACTCTAACACCACACTACCAAAAGTGTTATGCATATTTAATGCAATTCTTATTAAAATCTCAATAATATTCTTTATAGAACTAGAAAAGGCAATCATGAATTTCATTTGGTAAAATAAAAGTCAAAGAATAGCCAAAGCAATCCTTAGCAAGAAGAGTAAAGCAGGAGGCATGACAATTCCAGACCTTAAACTATACTACAAAACTATAGTAAAAAATGGCATGGTATTGGCACCAAACTAGACATGTAGACTAATGGAACAGAATAGAAGACACAGAGACAAACCCACATAAACACACTTACCTCATATTGACAAAGGCACCAAAAACATATAGTGGAGAAAAGATAGCCTCTTGAATAAATAATACTGGGAAAACTGGAAATAAACATGGAGTGAAATGAAATTAAACCACTATCTCTCACCATACAAAAAACTCAACTCAAAGTGGATCAAGAATCTAGGAATTAGAACAGAGATCCTGCACCTAATAGAAGAAAAAGTAGGTCCCAATCTGCACCATGTCGGCTTAGAAACTGACATCCTTAACCAGACTCCTAAAACATAATAAATAAAATCAAGAATTATTAAATCGATAAATAAAATCAAGAATTATTAAATCGATGGACTCAAACTAAAAAGCTTCTTCTTTGCAAAGAAAACAATCAATAACATGAAGAAAGAGCCTACAGAATGAGATAAAGTCTTTACCACATGCACATCAGATAGATCCAGGATATATAAAGAACTCAAAAAACTTTTAACATGAAAAAAACCAAATAACCCAATCAATAAATGAGCTAAGGAACTGCAAAGACACTTCACAGAAGAAGAAATACAATCAATCAACAAACATATGTAAAAATGTTCATCATCTCTAGTGATTAGAGAAATACACATCAAAACTACTATAAGATTTTATTTCATTCTGGTCAGAATGGCAACAATAAGTGTTGGTGAGGATGTGGGGGAAAAGGTACACTCATATATTGATGGTGGGACTGAAAATTGGTGCAACCACTTTGGACAGCGGTGTGGAGATACCTCAGAAAACTTGGAATAGAACCACCATTTGACTCAGTTATCCCACTCCTTAGTTTATACCCAAAGGATTTGAAATCAGCATACTACAGTAACATAGCCACATCAGTGTTTATAGCAGCTCAATTCACAATAGCTAAACTGTATTACCAACCTAGATTCCCTTCAAAAGATGAATGAATAAAAAAATTTGGTATATATATATACAATGGGATATTCCTCAGAATTAAAGAAGAATGAAATTATGGCATTTGCAGGTAAATGGATGGAGCTGGAGAATAGCATGCTAAGAGAAATAAGCCAATACCCCCAAACCAAAGGCTGAATGCTTTCTCTGATAAGTGCATGCTGATCCATAGTGAGGAGGGAAGAAAGAAGGAACTTTAGATTGCACAGAGGGGAATGAGGTGAGGTGAGGGGATGCAGGGTTGGGAAGGACAGTGGAATGAGATGGACATTATCACCTTGTATATATGGTTTGATTACATTGTCAGTGGGACTCTGCACCATGTTCAGCCAGAGGAAAAAGTTGTGCTCCATTTTTTGTATAATGTGTCAAAATGCATCCTACTTTCATGTATAGCTAAGTAGAACAGATAAAAAAAATTTAAAACAAAGCATCTGTAGAAAGTAAGCTACACATATCTTAATAAGAACATGCACAATAAATAATACAGAATGGCCAGGCCCATACTGAGACCCTAACTCGTAATCACATCACTAAGTGTCATTATGTCCTGCATATCAAACATACTTCTGGCTTAGTTTTCTGTTTTCACTTTGGAAGAACCCCAAGTTGACAACTGTGTGCACTACTTTTTGGGCTCTTCACATTGGGTGAATCTGATAAACTTAAGGCCTTGCTTCACAGTAGTTTGTAGACTTCAGCTCAACATGGAAGCAAACAGCCCAGCATCTAGAGGCCCTCACTAGGAGATGGATGCTCCAAAGCCTCCTCTTTCCCAAAGAGGAGGCCGGATCATTTATCACAGCCAGAGGCAATGCATGAAATGACTGTAACAAACGAATGAGTGCCCAATAAATCACAGTAGCCTGATAAATCAATAAAGATATTGATTTTTTTTAGTGATACTTCATTTCCCTTTCCCCTCCCTCAACTCAGGGATTTACACAGGCCACTGAAAGATAAATTTATCTTCCATGCTTTGGGGCTTGTATCTGACCTAATGTAATAGGAATTGATCATTATCTAAATGTTGTTTTGGCTGGAACATTGTAATTCACTGTATTACAATGTCTAGAGTTGCTTACACAAGTACCATCATATCAAGGTAGATTGTTTCATAATGCAGGCTAATGCTTCTTATCCTGAATCCCCCTGGAACTCTCCTCTCACAAATATGCCAATGGGGAAAAATTATTCCAATTAATGGTAAGTTTCCTGGTGTAGAAGGCACCATCTCTGCAGAGGGACGGGAGGGTTCCTCTTCACCATGCTTGGTGCTGGGGGCCACTGAGAGGCAGAACGTTCATATGCTGCTCCGCGGGAGGGATCATGGTGGGGCATGATGCAACTTCAAAGATGCAATTTCTAACTCCCCTATCCTTATCAGGTCCCTCTGTTACTCTCAGAATATCTGTATTTTCTTCAGACCAATGACCTCAGTCTGTAATTGATTGATATTTTTTTTCATTTGTTAATTTAGTGACTTCTCTGGTCTTCTCAAAAAAATGTTTTCTGGAGGCCATGGACCACATCTCATTTGTTGATCATCAAACCCTCAGTGCCTAGCTCAGTTTCTGGAACCTACAGACATTTAATGTCTTGCTTGTGGAAAAAAGACACATGAAAAACAACAAACTTCCTAAACAACTGGCCAACTGACAAATTATTATCTAACACCAAATAATTGACAAATACAAATGTGCTGTGAGGGTGTGGGGCAGCTGCACCCTCAAACAGAGCTGCCAGCACCATAAATAGGTCTAACTTCTCTGAAAAGGCCATCTGGTAATAGAAAAATATAAAAAATATTTGCCGTATGACCCAGCAACCCTACTTTTAGAAAGTAATCACAAAATGGGAAGAGATTTACATCCACAAAATATATCATAGAGCTCTTCATAATCGCACCACATTGGAAACAACCCAAACATCCATTAAACTGGTTTAGTAAATTATAGTACATAAGTATAATTTGATAATATGTGACCATTACAAATGGTACAGATCTATATATTGACGAGGATGAATGTCCATGACATATTATTGAATAAAGCTCTCAAATTATATATATTGCATATATATCTTCCCCAAAGTGGTTTACATTTAACTATATATATGTATGTATGTGTGTATGTATGTATGTGTGTGTGTGTGTGTGTGTATATATATATATATATATATATATATATATATATATATATAGAGAGAGAGAGAGAGAGAGAGAGAGAGAGAGAGAGAGAGAGAGAGAATGGTGGATGTTTATCCATTTATCCAAAGGTTAATAGTGGTTATGTTTTGGTAATAAGAATGCAAGTGATTTTTGCTTTTTAAGAAATGTTTGGTTTGGGGCTGGGGATGTGGCTCAAGTGGTAGTGCGCTTGCCTGGCATGTGTGCGGCCCGGGTTCGATCCTCAGCACCACATACAAAAATGTTGTGTCCGCTGAAAAACTAAAAATAAATATTAAAATTCTCTCTCTCTCTCTTTCTAAAAAAAAAAAAGAAGTGTTTGGTTTTTACAAACAGAAGGTAAAAAAAGTACCTCTTCTACTAAAAATAAAACTAGTTGTCAATCAATACCTTACTCAAATTGCTAATATGTTATTTGGGAATATTTAATATGTATTCACAAGTAAGATCACTAACACAAGAGTTAGGGTATTGATTTTGGGTAGTGGGTTTAGCTAGTTAAATAAAAGGGTACCTGGAACAACATTTTTTGTTGTTTTGTTTTGTTTTTATGTTTGGAGCAATTGAAATACTACAGGAATGATCAGATTAATAGCTACTAAAATCTTCCGGTTAGAGACACAAATGGGGAAGGCAGTATTTCTTTGACAACATAGTAAATTTATTTTATGAACAATGGTCCGTTTTGAATTACTATTTGTTTTGTTAGATTTGGAATTTACTATTTTCTTAAGAGTCTTTACTTTCAAATATACCTAGATAAAATTTATTTACTTATCTTTTAAGGTTTATTTTAGTATTGCCGTTATTAAAGTTATCACATAATAATGGTACATCTTTTATGGGGTACAATGTGATGTTTATACATTGTGTAGTCACCAACTCATGATAAGCAGACTATGCATTATCTCAAACGTTATTGTTTCTTTGTGATGAGAACATTTAAAACCTTCTCTTGTAGCTATTTTAAATTAAGCAATGTGATACTGCTATGATAATCACCCTTCTAAGTACTAGACCCCCTGGATTTATTTCTCCTATCTGGGTGTGACTTTGTACCCAATCTTTCCCAGAACCCCCTACTCTCCTCAGCCTCTGGCAACCACTAATCTACTCTCCATTTCCCAGAACTCAGCATTTTAGATTCTACAAATAAGAGAAATCATGCAGTATTTGTCTTTCTGGAGTTTTATTTAAAAAATAAAATCAAATACTTATTTCTAATTTTCCAGTTTTTCTCATTTAACTGTATCAAGATTTTCTGTTTGTTTCATAGTAATAGTTCTTTGATAAAATGATTTTGTTGAATTCCTATTTTCTAATTAATCGAGGTCAGTTTTTATCTAAATTAATAAATCAGGTTTATTAATAAATCTTAGAGTTTACTCTAAACTTTCTAAATTTTCGAGGTTAAATATTTTGTATTTCTTTTTTTCCTATTTTATGAAAAAAGAAAAGAGAAGACTAACAAATCTGTATTATAGAAAGTAAAACTCAGTAATTTCTTTTATATAGGATGATCAAAGAGAAGAAAACCAATATACAAAAATGCAGATTTTAAAATTCAGAACACAGGTGCTATCTGATAAAATTTGGATAAATGATAAATTTATCAATAAATAAGTTTGAAAATGTAAAACATTTGGTTTCTCAGACAGATTTAAAATGATGTTGTTTTTCTATAAAAATGCTGGTGATATTAAAAAGAATAATGTTAGAACAGGGAAGATTTCTTGGTGTGTTTGTCTAATTAAAAAGGCAACAGGAAATTGATGGTTGCATCCTATCAAAATCAAATTCCTTTAACAGAAGATGAACTGGAACTTTTCTACAAAATTCATAGAAATAACATGGAAATTCTAGACAAGAGACACAGAAATTCTAGAAAAGACACATCTAACATGCATGTAATAAGACTTAAAGAAGAGAACAGGGAAATAAAATAGACATCACTGAAGAAATTTGAAGACAATCCACTGTGTTGAAGACTCAAGGATAAAGCAAAGTGATGAAAGCTGGCCTATGTTTAGAGAAAGCCTGTTGACATTTTTGGGTTTTAGGGATAAATGTAAAATCCCTTGGTATTTAGGCAAAACGATCAGATTGCAAGAAGGCAGATCCACAAAGGCAAAATTTCTCTCTAGTTTTCAGTGGCAGAGAGTGGTGCTTCCTTACTCTTGAAAATACTTGGCTTTCTCAACAGGCAAACACACCTGTATTAGGGACAGTAACATCCCCTGTTTGCTCTATCATTTTGTTTGTGGCTGGTGGAAATTAGGGATACTTTAGTTAAATTTTGGTGGATTCTGGAATCTGGTCACTTGGTGAAGCTCTTGTGTGACAATTCATTACTGTCTTTGAAGAACTGGGAACCTCTTACTCTTCTGTTTTGGGTTGGGAGATCGATCGGGAAGAGGGCTGATCAAATTGAGTTGGGAGATGTTCTCCTTTCGTCCTTGGATAGGCCTTACGTCCTCTCTAGTGGTTGCAGTTTGGTAAGTGTTTGCTTCACTCTGGTTTAATATGCATTATCTTTTATGGGACTTTTCTTACAACTTCTGGCATGTGGACAGAACGCTTGCCTAATTCCCTGTGCTGATTGCCTATGACTGCATTTCTTTATTCCAGTGGGAATCTGTAGAGGGAGAGGGAGTGAACTCAGGCTGCCATCCTGGGTCACAAGCCTTCAAGCTGTCCCGGGTGCAGGCATTTGTTTCTGCCTGTTAGGTGCCCTGGCATCCTACTTGGAGGAGCTTGGGGTAAAGGGGATGAATAACTTTTGACTTAGGTTTGTGTCTCTGACCCCTCCAGATTAAATGATCTTTTTTGTAATAAGTGATATATTAATATATATATAATCATATATATCCATATATATGCACATATATATATATATAATTTATCAAAGAATTTATGAAAATCAGCAAATATTTTCTTGAAAAATTTCATTAATTGATGTTTAATTGTGAACTCTAGTAAATTATTCTTACCTAAGTCCATGTTTCCTGCTTAACTTCAAATTTGTCTCCAGTGTATTTCTTTTGGTACTCTTTTCTTTTTGTTTCAAAATAAAGACCAGGTTTTTAGGGCAAAAATCAGAAGAATATTTTGTATTTCTGAGTTTTATTGCTAGAGAGGTCTCTAAATTCCTTAAACCCTTGGGAAGATTGATCAGTGGGCATATGCAAGTGAAGAGAGAGAGAAAAAAATAATGACAATTTCAATTGCTAAACAAGCCGCCACCTTGCAAATACCTTTAGAAGACTAGTTGTTAAGTAAACCCCTCCACACACACCCGGGAGGCTTGTGCCCTTAGTGTAGATCTGAAACTAGTCAGAGAAAGACACAATTGTTTTCTTTCAGAGAGTCCTAGGCATGAAATCTACCACAAGTTTGGGCAAATATAGATTGTGTTTTGGAAGAGACAATTTCAGGCATTGTCAATAAGGAAGGGAGACTAGGCAGGTACTTAGAATCCTGGAGGCACCTACACCTCAAGCCGCACAACAAGGACTCTGATGAGGACAACTGCTCACAGATATGGCACATATCTACATCGATGGCAGTGGGTTTAAGAAAGCAAATTTGAGACTACAGAGAAGGAGACTGTGAGGCATTTTCAGGAACGTTACTGCCATGGCCCCTGAAATTTCCCTCTGTGCTTCTGTAAGAGTTGCCTTCTAGGGTGACAGGGCCTTTGTGCAAATTCCCCTCCAGCTAGACAACACAGGGGCAGTTAAGTAAAGCCTGAATTCTCCAAAGAATGTTTTGCCTGTCAGATCCCATCCATTTCTTCTGTGCCCATTTTCTGGGAAAACTGTGTGAGACTTCAGCAATTTGATCCAAAGAAATTTTGTGAGGAATCAATTTATATCAGCATCCTTTCAGTCCGATGTATCCATTTCTATTTCCTGTGTCATCAGTCTCTTTTCTTTTTAGATTCTAGTGGTAGATAAAATCTAATTACAACTAGTAGCCAAAGACCAGCAAGAAACCTGGATGTAAAAGCATTATTTCTTCATGTAATGTATTCTCTCTTTAATCAATTGTAAATGTTAGATGGAAGATAGTGTCTTGGAATCCATTGTCATTCAAATCTTTGCATTCAGATTCACACTTAGATCAATGGGTAATCAACCTATGGGGTCTCAAAGAGGAATTCTGGGGGACCTCAGGGTTGTTTGTCTCTGGAGGGGCATTCTGGAGCTCAGAAGAAAAGTCGTGATATTTTGGATGTAAAAATGGAATATTGAGGCTGATGCAGTGGAGGATCTAGGGATTTAATGACAACATCTTCTGTATTCCTGAGTGTAAAGTGGACCAGGCACCTTGCAATGCTATTTACTGTTGCTTCTTTTATAAATAGGTAGTTTTACCTGCTGCACATGATGAGGCTTCAGGCTCACCAGATGCATACACTTTCTTTGTTCTGTCAAATCTGCAACTTCCCATTTGTTCATCTCCGCCCTTCATGTTCAATTCTGAATCTTCAACTCGTTCTTCATCTACCCTTAGATACTAAGCCAGTGACAACTGACTTCTCCGTGTCCCATCTGATCAAGACAGCAGGGTGGGCAATGGAGGTGAGGCTGAAGGCCCGTCCCTGTCCTGCGCTCTCTTGGGACTCTGGTTGTAGTGGTGTTACTCTATGATTAGGCTCTGGTCACTGTGGTTCTGATTCTATATAAGAAGTTACTCTATGGTCAACTTGAGAAAAACAAAAGATCATCTGAAACTCTACTGCTTCAACATCTTTTGTTACCTATTAGCCAAATTGTTTATGTTATATCCATTTGGTTAGGGTGGTGTTTTAAATCATAATTCTTCACTCCTCTATCTAAAAGTAGACTTTTTTCAACTTACAAAGTGGAGTTGGGGTAAGGCAGTCTCTGGATTTCCTGCTCTGTGTAACACAATGCAATGATTGCATTGGGCTCTACCTGCAGGTTCCCCATAAAGAAATACAACCAAATATTTGAAAACAAAATGCATTTGTACTTAACATGGACAGACTTTTATTTTCTTGTCATTATTCCCTAGATAATACAGTACACCAGCAATTTACATAGTATTTGCATTGTGGAACATATTTTCAGTAATCTAGAGATAAAGTATTCAGGAGAATGTGTATAGGTTATATGCAAATGTTATACCATTTTATATAGGGATCTTGATCATCTGAGGATTTTGGTATCTGTGGGAGTGGGCGGCAGGGAGAGGGTTTTAGAACCAATTCCCTGTGGACACTAAGGAACAACTGTGTTATTCCTCAAATTTCTAATATTTAGTTTATTATGTGTACATTTTTGTTATCGCATTTCTATTTCTTGAACTTTGTTAGAGGGATTGGTACCTTTACTCCAATGTATGTGAGCACTTGTTGTACAACTTGAAGTGTGCCTTCAGGAAATTAAACTTGTACCTTGTGTCTTGTCCTTATTCACAATTTCTGAAACCATCTCTCCTAAAATACAATCTGTATTTGCCCAACATGATGGTAGATTTCATGCCTAGGACTGTGTGAAAACAAAACAACAACAACAACAACAATGTGTCTTCCTCTTAATGGCTTCAGATCCACATTGAGGGCACAGATTAGTCTTCTGGTGTGTATGTGTGTGTGTGTGTGTGTGTGTGTGTGTGTGTGTGTGTGTGTGTGTGTAGGGATTTGTTTTTCAACTAGTGTTCTAAAGGCATAAGCAGTCAAAACTGTTACTTTCTTTCTCTTCACTTGAATATGCCTGTTGAGCAATCTTCTTAGGGGTTTGAGGAATTTTGGGATCTTTATTTATTTTTAATTGATTTAAAAAAATAAATTACAGTGGAATGCATTACAATTCTTATTACACATATACAACACAATTTTTCATATCTTTGGTTGCATATAAAGTATGTTGATACTAATTCGTGTCTTCACACATGTACTTCAGATAATGATGTCTATCACATTCTACCATCCTTGCTACTCCCCTGCCCCCTCTCTTCCCACCCCCTTCCCTATCTAGAGTTCCTCTATTCCTCCCATGCTCCCCCTCCCTACTGCACTATGAGTCAGCCTCCTTATATCAGAGAAGATATTGGGCATTTGTTTTATGGGATTGGCTAACTTCACTTAGCATTATCTTCTCCAATGCCATCCATTTACCTGCAAATGCCATGATTTTGTTCTCTTTTATTGCTGAGTAAAATTCCATTGTATATATATGCCACATTTTTTTTAATTCATTCATCCACTGAAGGGCATCTAGGTTGGCTCCACAGTTTAGCTATTGTGAATTGTGCTGCTATAAACATTGATGTGGCTGTGTCCCTGTAGTATGCTGTTTTTAAGTCCTTTGGGTATAGACAGAGGAGAGGAATAGCTGGGTCAAATGGTGGTTCCATTCCCAGATTTCCAAGGAATCTTCATACTGCTTTCCATATTGGCTTCACCAATTTGCATTCCCATCAGCAATGTATGAGTGTACCTTTTCCCCCACAACTTCGCCAACACTTATTGTTGTTTGTCCAGGTCTCACCTAGTGGGAATACTGAATTTTGAGACCTTTCTACATAAATCTTGTATTTATTTTGTAATGAAACAAATAGTACCCAAAGAAACACATTGGAGATGCATTTTGGGTTAAGTGGAAAGTATTGATTTAGGTAAGAATAATTTATAAATAGTTCACAATTAAACATCAATTAGAGGATTTTTTAAGTCTCAGAAGAAATTTAATAGTTTTCATAAATTCTTAAATATATAAATTCACATGTGTCTGGTGAAACAGACCCACAAAGTCAATCAGTCTCAGAGTTTCATAGCTTTTGGGAGCAGGTATTTCTTCTCTGCAGAGATCTTATCTAAAATAACGCTGATTCAGTCCCTGATATAGGCAAGGTGATGCCTGGTCTTAAGGTCAATGGAACCAAGTTTTACTGTCCCTAAGTAAATCTGCCCGGATTTCACACTGAATATCTCTAGAAAATAAAGAGGGGGCTCTAAATACTATGTTGATTTCTTATGTATGACTCAAACCATGGAGAGAAAAATTTGGTGGTTCTTTCCACCAAATTAAATCTAATACATTCTTTTCCTTATAAACTACAAACTATGAGTTGGAAAACCTGGCTAAGATCCCCCAACCTTTGGATGAGTCTGATGGCGTTAAAGTCTGGTTGAGTCACATGGGTCTCCTTCCTCACATCTAGGACCGTTTCCCAGTCTTGAAGATGAGCTTTGATAGTGGGATCAGAGTTGAACATCACTCCTCTGAAGTCAGGCTGCTGGGTGAGAGGATTTTAGTCCTGGTCATCTGGTCCAGGTCTCCTGAGTCCCTAGCTCATGTCCTCGTTCCCACACACAATCTCAGAACCATTGTCAGCTTCCTCCCAATCCACGTGTTCTGACCCCTGAGATCCACCCTTGCCTTCTCAGTGGTACCCAGGCCCTAGGAGGCTTTCATTTAGGGAAAGCATTGTCCCATAAATGCCTTCCTTGCCCTCTGAGTTCCATTTGGATTTGGCTGATGGTGTTATCAGGTGATTTATTTTTCTTGCTTCCTGTCTTCTTGAAAGAAAAGAAAGATTTTTGTCCAGAGACAAAGATTTTTAAAAAAAGGCATAAAGGGCTTACTTAGTGAAATGAACATAGGGTCCAGGGAGAACATGGAGTGGGGCCATCCCGAGAGAGGAAGCAATCCTGGGTTTTCCACTTGGTGGTTGGTTTTTACTTTTGGTCTGGAAACCTCCCTCATGCTTTATGTATTTGTGATGGTTGTGGTGGTTTCCCGCCATGGCTTAGTGCCTCAGTGCTCTGCCCATGCTCCAAGGATAGAAAGTCCCTTCCTCTGGATATACTTGTTTCTTTTTAGTATTAAGAAGACAGCATCCGGTAACGAAGGAGGCAGTTTAGGGTGAAGGTTCTTTGTCCCCTGAGATGGAGTGATCTTTTTCTCACTCAACATGGAGTGAGTCTTATGCTCCCTGACCCCATCCCCTTGCTGGTGTCTATCTACCTACTTGAACAGTGGTAGACCTGGAAGAAATTGGGGGGTGGGACAAGAGAGAGGTTGAAATACCTATTTCCAAAACTCTCTTCTTCTCTGGCCATCTCTTGGCAGTGATGGTGCTCTTCTGCCACAGACCACATCTTCTATTCAACAGCCTTTTCCTACTGAACCTGGTCTCCCTGAGCTCCAGTGACAGATCCAGCTCCCTCCACATGGTAGGCTGAATAATGGTTCCCAATTATATCTATGTCCCAATCCCTGAAACCATGAATATCACCCTATAGTTTAAAAGAGTCTTTGTGGATATGGTGAAGGATCTGGAGATGGAGAGTTTATCCTGGAATATCTAGTTGGGCCCTAAATATAATTACAAGTACCCTTTCCTTAAAAAAAGGAGATAACCTGACATTTGATGACACAGAAATGAAATAAAAAATCATGTGAGGGAAGCAGAGTCAGAGAGAGAGCACAGCTGGCTTGGAAAATAGAGACAGGCACGGTGAGTCTGGGAATGCTGCGAACTCAGCTGTGATTGCTGCAAAAGGCCAGGACTTTTGCAAACTTTTTTCAAACTGTCTCCTAGGATTTCCCCCTCCTGCTCCAGAGGGAAAGCAGCCCTGCTGACATTTTTGTTTTAGCCGTGAAAGATTCACCTTGGATTTCTATTGTCCATAATTAAAAAAAAATCTTTCTGATATTTTTGGTCATTAAGTTTGTGGTATTTTTTTTTCCTCCCAGCAGAAATAGAACACTAATATACTGCCTTTGCCCTTTCAAGCCTAGTGAACACTGTTCTTACCATTGCCAGATCTGGGTGTTGTGTGG
The DNA here is from genome assembly GCF_052094955.1 of Ictidomys tridecemlineatus. Lineage (NCBI taxonomy): Eukaryota > Metazoa > Chordata > Mammalia > Rodentia > Sciuridae > Ictidomys > Ictidomys tridecemlineatus. The sequence continues at coordinate 135,397,543 of NC_135482.1, forward strand.
CTTCCCTTACTTGTAGGTCTCCCTTAATCTGCCCCAGCCTTTGTAAGGTGTCCCATTTATCATAGACTGTGGAATCACTTTTTAGAGTGTGCCACTTGCATCCCGCTGGCACCTGGACTGCTACACCTCTGTTCCTCTGCCAGAACCTGGAGAATTGTGGCCAGGAGTTCTGATTTAAATTTCAGTGAGTTCCATGAGGTCAACTGGTTTTGCTTATTGTGCCTGTTTTTATAGATTGATTAATTAGTATAGGAACACTGTATTGGGAGAAAGTACCATTGGAACAAGAAACAAAAAGATCCTGAGCTCTGTCATTTATGATTTTGCAAATACACCATATAATTGGTGCTACAGATGACCTCACAAGTCTTATACAGATAGTCTTGATATTGCCAAAGCAAGAGTTTACTTTGCCAACTGTCATATGAAAACAATACTGAACAAATTAATCCTTCAAATAGTACAAATAGTGTGTGTACTGTTGAGCATGGGATTTTTGCAAATATTTTCTTAATTGCTGTTTTTTAAGTAGTCTGATTGCAAATTACACAAACACATACACACATACATACTTGCATACACTCATACAAAAGGTTTAACAGTTTATCATGTGGTATTTTAGTTCCACTAAAGAAATTAAAAGTCCGTTTGTGGTTTTGCAACTGTAGAACATAAATATATTAAATGATAGTGCACTGAGATCCAGCGGAAGTCCATAAACTGGAGAATTTCTACCCTCATGCCCTTATAGGATAACAAAATGCAGTATCCTCTGTAGAATTGATTTAGTAGCTTTTTATAGATCTGAACTAAGCAATTATTTCTAAACCCAGCTATTCTGACCTTTCTCATCATTGTTGTTACTACTATAAAAAGTGTTTTGTACATAGTGTTGAGGATGGAGCAAGTATATTAGGTACACACTATCTCCTAACGCTAAGCTTTAATCTTTTGTTGTAGCTCTTCTGTTCTTAACAGAAAGGTTTGCCTAAGAGAAACTAAAAGCAGAGGATAGAACTTTGAAAGCATATAAAAGGGTGCCTTATATTTGTTTAGTGAAATATTTAATTTGTTTTTCTTTTCCCTTATGGGCCTTTGATTGATTGATTTTTTACTATCCTCCAAATAACAAAATTTCTACTCCTTACACTAGCTGTTGTCTTCAAGACAACCATTCTTCTTGAGCATTGTCTTAGTCAGCTTTTTTGTGACCAAAATACCTGACAAGAACAACTTAGAGAAGGAATAGTTTATTTTGGTGCATGGTTTTAAGAATTCTCAGTCCATCTTCAGCTGATTCCATTGCTCTGGGTCTGTGGAGACAGAACATCATGGCGGAAGAGCATGGTAAAGGAAAGCTGCTCAACTCATGGAAGTCAGGAGGAGAGAGACAGAAGAAAAGAGGAGACAGGGACAAAATATATTCCAAGGACATACCCCCAGTGACCTGCTTTCTATAGTCACACTCGTCTACCTACAGTTATCATCCAGTAGTTCATTCAAATTATAAATCCATCAATGGATTAATCCACTAATGAGGTTACAGCTCTCATCATTGCCAAATAACCCCCCCCCTAATACCTTGGTTATCATGCTTTCAACACTCAAGCTCTGCAGGGGAACATTTCTAAATCCATACTACAACAAGCATATTTTATTTTCCTTATAGCAAGACTACCTGTAAGACTATCTTGCTTCATATATTTATTTGTTTTTGAAATCTATCTTCTCCACAAGCATGTAAACCTCATGAGGAGTGCTACCTGCTCTATCTCTAGGTGAAAGTTTGAAAATATGGGGAATGGAGAAAAATATAAAAAGATTATAATATAAATCATAATATGATCAGCTTTGGGCACTAAAAGTGGTAAAATTGCTCACCACAAGTAATTTTGGTGCTAAATATGCTTATAACACTACATATTTTCTCTGAGAAAAATAATTTTCCAGGGTGAATAAAGACCCCCAAACTTTAGTGCATTGGACCAAAAAGTATATTCTAGGCAGACTTCATCATTGAAGGAAATCGAGAGTTCAGGCCATGCATCATCTGTCCAGAAAGTTCCATTGTTCAGGAGAGAGGGATAAGTGCTTGTTGCCACCAATGTTTTACTTTAAGCAATTTAAAAACATGTTAGAACTCCCATGCCTATACTCCCAGAGTGAGATCAAGGATTAAAAAGCTCCAAGACTTTCCAATCTCAGTGGAAAATTGGCTGTCACATGGAACGAGATATATACTAACTGATTTTGCCGTGCAATTGGGTTCTTAATGAAAGCAGCATAAAACAAAACTGCACCCCTCTGTATTTCATTTGTGCATCTTGTACCTGGAATAAAATGTAACTGATGTAAATCTTTAAGTTGGGTTCAATACAGCAATAATACTGTATCGTGCAAACTGACCATTTAGCTTAACGACTGATTTGTTACACCATTAACTTGTCCCCTGCCTTGTCTTAGGGCTCTTTGCTAACTGAGTGGTTGTTAACTACTGTAATGAGCAGATTCTTCCAAGAGGAAAAATATCTTAAACTGGGAGATTAGTGATGTTGCTGACTAGAATCTTTAAAGGTGACCATGAAATAATGAATAAAGTTATTAATGTTTAATCATGGAGGCATTGCAGGACCTCAAAAAAATAGCTTTAGGAATAAAATCAGAGAAAGAAATGTGTGTAGAGTCTTGTAAGACATCAACATTTGCACATTTCTTAGCTGCTACTTAAAAAACCCTCCACGGTCAAATTTCATGGTTTGGAAATTAGTTCTATCATTAGGAGTAGCAGTCAGAACATTTATTTCCCCTGTTTTGATCAGTATACTCTCGTTGTAAGAGTATTATTTACATCCTCTGAAAAAAATAGATGAAGCTATGAGGATGGTCAGTTCAGAATTAGAATAAGTCAGTGGAAAGGTGCAGTGTCCTCTGAGACACCCTGGACACAGGAAGGAGAATGGATGACTTGAAGCCAGTGCTCACACTTGGAGAAGGGATGGGTATGTGTGTCAGTCACAGGTAGTCCAGCTTGAACACCAGCACCAGAGCTCACATTTCTAGTTTTTTTTTAATGAATATTTTCTCCTTTATTATATGCAGTGCTGAGAATCAAACACAGTGCATCACACATGCCAGGCAAGTGTACTACCGCTGAGCTCCATCCCCAGCCCCACATTTCCAGGTTTTTTTTTTTTTATTATAATTGTATTGACTTCTAGAGAAATATAATCCAAGCCCTTCATTTTTAGAACAAACTCCAATGTATTCAATGGCCATTTTTTTCTCCTGTAAAGCCGATTCATCTCAGCTTTCTTTTAGAACAAACTCTCTGACAGTTTTTGATGCATAATTTACTTAGGCTGTATTAGTCTACTCTTTCAAAATTATTTCTAATGAAAAAAAATAAAGTCACAAAAATGTTAGAGAAAAATGCTCACAAATATTTATATAATTCTGAGGTGTAGGGTATTCTTGAAAAGCTTTCTCACTGTGATATTAAGTGAAAAATTCACAATTAAAATGTTTGTGTAGTTCTACTGCATAAAAATTAAAAACAAAGTTCTGAATGCCAAGCTACAATAAAGTTACAAGAAAACCAAAATCTGGATAACAATATTTGTATGTAACAGAATAAAGGATAATATGCTAAATATTAAGAAGTCTTATAAATAAATAATGAAAATTGGAAATTACCTAGATATCTATCAATAGAAGATTCATGAAAATAGATCACAGGTATCCATTAAATGAAATAAATATATGCAACTATTAAAATATAGTTCTACATAAAACAAAGGAAAATATTATTAATACTGCTAAATGAGAAAGTCAATTATACAGAACACTCTACAATATGATAAATATGTTCCTATTTTTATTAAAAACTAAAAGACTAGGACAACATTTAGGAAGGCTTAACAATAATGTATGTATGTATTTATTTATTTATTTATTTTTACCATACGATTTATTTTTATTTTTTACCATACGATTTATTTTTATTTTTTTTAGTCATACATGACAGCAGAATGAATTTTGACATATAATATATATATATATATATTGAATGTATATACATCAATCATAACAATTATGTATTTATGTGATCATTTCTGGTTGGTAGTATTTCCAAATGTTCTAATTTATGTAAATTAGCATGAGTTCCTAATATAAAAGTTCCTCCTCTTCCTCCTTTTTTTTTGTACTGGGTATTGAACTCAGGGGCATTCTACCTGTGGGCTACATTCCAGCCCTCTTATTTTTTTTATTTTGAGACAGGATCTCACTGAGTTGCCCAGGCTGGCTTTGAACTTTGAGATCTTGCCTCAGCCACCCATGTTCCTGGGACTACAGGGGTGTACTGCCATGCCTTTACTTATGTAAAACTAAAAAAACATTACACAGAAGTGAATTAAATACAATGTAGATATATCTTGGAGGGGAGGTCAGGCTGTTGCTTGTTTTTCTTCCATTTGTTATGCTTTTGATGAATTAGCATGGAAAATATTTTCAAGTAGATACCTTTGGAAACATTAAATCTTCCAGATCCCTCAGAACACAAGTTGATGCTCAAAGTTTCTGAGGATGGGTCATGAGATCATTAAATGCTAAGAATTCTGCCACCCTGGGATTTATAGTCTGGGGGAAAGGATGCAGCAGGTCCTTTATCTTTACCATGGTGGGCCACAACCCAGAAGTGATGTTGCCCATTCATCACCACCATCCTGCTGTGTAATAAAAAGTCTCTGGCCCTAAACTTCCTGTCCCTGCCATGACTATGTTGATGCAGCTTCATGCCAGGAGCATTGTATGGGGAATGATTACTGGAAACAATTATATAAAAAATGTGCCATTAGTGTTTGACTACCTTTTCTGCATGTTTCATTATGGTCTACTACTAATGTTCTAAACAGGCTAATTCTTGCTCTTACATGGCTTTCGCTATGTTTTTGTTTTCTCCATGGAGTAAGTATCACATTATGTTTAATTAAATTTTCAGTGTGGGCTCCTAATCTGTGTTGAAATCTGGTGTTGTCACTAATTAATATATAACCTTGATAAGGTCACTGAACTTCTCTGATTTTTTTTTTTAGCTTTCATATCTGTAAGATGGGACCTATACTACTCTCCTCCTCTGAGGGTTGTGAAGATTAAATGGGAAAATATGTAAAAAGTTAAGAGAGTGATCGGTCCATAAGAAGTACTCAGTGAATGCTGACTAGGAAGAACCTGGAGTAAAGAGTACATATGAACACAAATGAACAGTGGTTCACCTCTAGCCTTTTGCAAAATTCTAGTGAATAGATTTTACTCAATCTTGGTAAACAAGCCCTGTTTAGAACTTCACTTCCTCTTGATTTTGGGTACTACCTTCTGTTCATCTCAGGACAGAAGTATTGTTAAGCTCTGGTTCCTGCATCTTGTTGCCATATACATCTGTTAGACTGCCTGCCCTGATGTCTACCTATTATGTATCTACTGCCTTCTCCTCCAAACCTATACTCTGCTATGTCCATTTTTAGGCCATCCATTGACAAAAGCCACCTGCTTACTTGAGCTTCTGCCTGATGACAGTTGGCTCCTTCAGTATGTCACTGGCTAAGGAAGGTATTGTCCCTGCTGCAGTATCATTGGATCAACAGCATGCTCCCTTTAATAGTAGCACTGTCAGACCTATGGACCTTTCCAAATCTGTCCACCTTGCCAAAAACAAAGCTTCTGCTCTAGGATCTGCAGTCTGCTCCTGTCAAAACCCCCTTAACTCCTTTAGTGTTCATGGCACCAGCTGATAAAGGAATTTGTCATCCTCATCCTATGAAGGAGGATGTAGATTCCATCATGGACCTGGCTTCCATTATCACAGGAGCATTTTCACATCTGTCCATGTGGGATGCCCGAGAATTTATCCATATGGAGGAAGAGGCTGAAGTAACCATTTCAACTCATGTTCAAAAAGCCAAAATGAATCATTTCACTGTAAAATAATATTACTTGTAAAAACTGTACTGACTTCTCAAACCTTTAATGCTTAAATATTTTTCATCAGCTGTCAAGAGAAAGATGCCCACAGAAAGCAGAATGAACTAAATAGGAAAGTAAGTTCTCTAAAGATGGTGGAAATGGCATGTTTTGAAATCCTCTGGCCTGTCTCCTATTAAAATTGAAAACATGTAAAAATAAAAACTGAAAACATGTAAAAATAACCTCTTATTTGCATTTAAAATAGCCACATAAAATTGGTCTACAGCTTATCTCATGCTGTAAACACATGGAAAAGAGAAAATACACATTTGTATGTACAGCTTGTGTTGAAAAGTTTTATTAAACCCAAATTCTGCCTTTCCACTCAGGAAAAACGTCTTCACTAATGGAAAACTGCAGCCATTTTGTTTGGCAAACATTCTTAAAGTTCATGTGGTAGGCAGCACTTTTCTATGTCTATACAAGCTGCAGGTTACATTGCAAAGTATTTGATTAAAATACCATTTCTTAGCCTCTTGAGAAATATGGTTACGTAAGTGAGAAAGGGTCACCATTTTGGGGGTTGGTAATGTGAATTTTGGGCAAAGCCTTCAATCAGGATCTCAGGCATGACTGACCAATATTTTTAAAGGACAATTAAAAGGTATTTATTGATTATCAGAGTATATGCTGAATTTTATATTTTCGTTTTAAAAATCACCTCATTATTTGAGTTACAGAATCCTTATAGAAAATTGCAAAACTTAGAGATGATGAAATTCACACTGAAAACATGTAGCATCAACCCAGAATAATAAATAAAAACAAAATTGAACATTACCATGCCTCCAAAGGTAGCTAATTTACCTCTTCCTTACAGAAACTCTCATTTGTCAAATGCAACCATTATCATAGTTTTAAACTCCATATGATATCCCCATTTTTGATGTTTATATAAATACAACATTTACATATAAAACAATATGCACTTTTTTTGTGTTTGTTTCTGGCTTTTTGTTTTGGTGCTGGAATTGAACTTTTAAAAAAACTCACGATTTGTGAGATTCAATCATATAGTTATTTTTAGAAAAAACTTTTTTCTTTTATTTTTTATTCTGTCATATTCTACTGTATGAATTTATTAGAAATGATTTTTACACTTTAATTTTGATGATATTTGAGTTTCTAATTTTTTTTTGCTATTATAGTTCACTGGGAATGCATGTTTATGCATTTATTTTCGGTACTATACCCAAAGAGAAATTGTTGAATCCCAAATCATTACACTGTTAAGGGTGGCACTTACCACTGGAACCTTTCCTCAGGTTTCTACAGGTGAATTCTTTTGCAATTGGACAACTACTATTACCCTGTGCTGGGGACTTACGTGCCACATAGAGAAGGGTCCTCTTCTGGGCAGGTAGTGAATGATCCAATCCTGTAACCTCATTTTACCATGAAGTTTCACTGTGTTTTCTTTGATTACTCAAAAGTATAATCCGTGTCAGTTTCAGGCTTCTGGGAAGCTGACTCCCAAGACATATTTGAAGTGTAAGGGAATACTGGTGAACTGCTGGTGACAGATAGGGGGAAGGGATAGAGAGAGACTGTGACACAGATCTGATGCTTTTGAGAGCAAAGGAGAAAAGAAGGAGGGTGAATTGAAAGAGACTCAGACCTCTGCAGCTCTGAGATAAGCTCAGCTAGGCGGAGGAGGAGCATCGAGTAGCATGCTCACTGAAGAGTTCCATGTTGGAAGATGATCTGCCGGGAATGGGTGGCCTCTGCCTGTGTACTTCAATAGAGTCCAGAGTGTGGCATTTGGAGGCTGTTAGCTAACTGCCTTTTTGCAGGTCATTCTTGAAATGAGACAAAGGTGCTTACTTCCATGGCTGTCCTTACTATTACAGTTGCCATTTGCTGTCTTCAAACAGATGCTCTTCTATTTTATTCAGTTTTTCTAGTTGGTCCTAGTGGGAAGATTGACCTAATATATGGTAATCTGTCATAACCCAAATCAGACTCATTAATCTTATTTGTTTTAATAAAATTTTAATATATTTTGATATCAAAGATACTTTGAACCATTTACATCTGGAATTTTTCTGCAAAAGACAAATTCGGTAAAAAAAGAAGGAGAAAACCAGTCTTTTGACTGTTAAGTTGATTTTCTTCTCATCTCTGGACTCAACATGTCCTAGTAATACACTAGAATAAAAACTCCTTTGTGGAGAAATACTGCTAGCTCATCAAGATTTTTTGTCCTCAAATATATTTGCTATTAGTCTTTCCTAGTTCTGTCCTCCCGATTGCAGATTGATTTCCACACTATTACATTACTAATGGCTTTGTAATGATTTGATGAGGAGCAAAGTCTCTGGAGGTCAAGAATTGTTTCTTAAAATTTTGTCTTTATTTATGTATTGACTTACAATATGTACTCAATTCTTGAGTGATTGAGTGAAGAATGTAGTTGCTGGACACAAGTAGAGCACAGTTCATTGGTAGTGATATGAAGAGCTTGTGTTGCTCTCTAGACTCTAGTTCTTTTCTTCTCATGAGTTTCTAGGCAGGGAAATTTTATTATGGTAGTTAGTTGCTACCTGCAAGAATACAGAAAGCCTAACTTTAAGGCAAAATGAATGAATGAGTTAAATTTTGATGAGGCACATAATTCTAAAACTTATGGGATTAGTGAACAGAGCATAGAGCAGGGAAATCAATGGTGCATGATGGGATGATGGTTGGTGGGAGGTTTTGGAAGGAGCAATACCGTATAGTAAGATTGGTACACTGTAGATGGTTGGCCAAATCAGGCCTCCTGCCTGTTTGTATAAATAAAGCTTTATTGGAATGTAGTCTTGCCTTTATGCATACATATTTTTGACTGCATGCCACAACAGCAGAATTGAGAAGTAGTCAAAACAGAGGGCATTTACTATCAAGCTTTTCCCGGAAAATATTTATAATCCCCTAAATACAGGCTTTGAGTGGGCATATGGAAGATCATCACTCATTTCCTGTCTTGTCTAGAAGCAGAAAGACTTGGTTGGGTATTTCTCTTAACATAGTTCCAACATTTTGTCTACATTGGGTCTTACTTCCTTAACCCAACTCCTAGATCTGCACTTCCAGAGTGTTCATTCCCACCTCTCCCTGCTTCTCCTTCATGGCCTCCTACACGGTGTCTGCTTCCTCTTCATCTCTTTTTCTCTTTACCCTGCATCTTTTCCTTCTCTTTCTGTATTAAGAATCTAATGATGAACTCTTTCTATCCTAATTGTTAATAACTTACAAAGTGGGTTGAAATTATAGATCCAATGCACTTTTAAAGTCTTCTTTCAAGGTTAGGCTTTCTAATGCCCTGTGTTCCTCAGGCAGAGCCCAGCCCTGCCCTCCCTTGAAGTACAGAATCCCACTGTGGATTTCACACTAAATCCACTCACGCCACTCATTCTGGCTGCATCTTGCTACTCCAGTTTATGTGAGTGTCACCACCTGCAGTTTAAATAATGGACAATTTCACCAGCTCAGCATAGCCTCTGGCTTTTATGTCATATTTCTTCCCTGCCTCCTAGGAAGAAATGCCTATTTTTTTCCCTTCTGTATGTTATTACAAATCTAGTCACTATTACAGAAGCACAAATTTCTAGTCCCTTCAGTTTTGCTTGTATTGATTTTTAGCTCTATTTTACTTACGCTGCCTTTAAAGTAATATGTGAGCATTTTCATGCATATAGGTGACTTGATGAAAGAACATTGTGCTTTTAATACTTAATAAGCAGGTCTTTTTCTCATTTGAGACCCCCTATTTTTAATTAAGTATTATGGTATTTTAAATTTAAGTTGTAAGTGCTTCCTGTAAGAGATTTTATTATTACATGATTCCCACCATGATTACTAGCATTTGCCACAAGCAACCAAAATAAAGAGATTTGTGTTTAAGTTAACCTGAATTCAGTCAGACCTAATAAAATTATATTATGTTGTATCACACATACCTTGGACTCACATTCTATTCAATAGTCAACTAATTTTTGCTTCACAGATTGACAGGTTTCCTTAAATAATCCATTAGAAAGTTTAAATTGTGAGTAAAAAAGTAAAATACATTGTACAAGCAATTAAGAATTTTAACGCAATTTAAAGTAATAACATTACTACCTTCAGAAGTGTGTACCTGTTAAAATTGCATGGCAGGCCACATTAAAATGTTATAGGGGATTTCAACTATGAAGGCAACAGTAATATGCAAGGTGTCTAAATTGTCCTAATGGAAAGTAATTTTGGAGATGTTCATAAGAGTCTTAAATGATAATGGCTTTGGTGTGTAAGAAGGACATGGGAATTTAGTTGCTGCTATTGGAAGATGGCAGTTTGGAAAAGGATAGTCCAGAATGGTTATTTGGGATTTCTTAGGTCCATCTGTGAATTTATGGAATGGTTTTGACTAATTCCACAAAAGCAATTTTTGGAAACTAACAGGAGAGCTTCAGGTATCTAGTATAAACCAACATTGACCCTGAGAACCCCTTGAACTCCCTTGAATCAAGCAAAGTTGAAGAAAATATTATTCATAACATTTATGATTTCTAATTTTATAGTTAGTGCTTTAATGAACGTCCTTGTATATAATTTTTTCCTTAGTGTTAATTTATAGAAACAGAACTTAAGGTCAAAATGTTTACGTATTTTTAAAACTTTTAATGCTTTTTGCAAAAATGCACATCAGAAAATGACAATTTATAAGCCATTGGCATTGTATGGGATATTATTTCCTACTCAACACTCTTCATCCAAACTCCAACATTTATTACTTTTTAAAAGTATTGGTCAGTTTGATGAAAATGGTAATTTGGTTCATTAATTCACGTCTCTTTGATAATAGAATTGTAGAAATTTTTCATATTTTTATAGGACAAAAATAAGCCCTACCTCTTCTAAAGTACTTGTTCTATCACTTTCTCATCACTGGTATGTATCTACCTTTTCCAAATCTATGTTTAGATGGAAGGAATTTTTTCAACAGATAAGAATGACAAAATTAATCAGGCCAATAAAGAACTAATAGGATTATTCACAAGTAAAATAGTTTTTTTTGTTTGTTTTTATTACTTTTGCTTTTACTGTTAAACACAGTGGATTTCTTGCTGAAAGCATCTGTCTTTAGAGATTCCTCCAGTTCCAGTTCCTGGTGATTTGGAAGAGATGATTTCATCTGTCCATTTTACCCGTTAAACTCCAATACTTTGGGATTTTTGTGCAAAACGTTTTACAGGATGTTTTTTTTTTTATTTGTTCTCTGTTGAAAAAAATTGTCACAATAGTTTTCTATACATTTGAAAACACCTGTTCCTTGTAGGAAATAGGTGCCAGTAAGGTGACTTTTGACAACTTACTTGCACCTGGACTAACATGCCTACCCTTATACCCAGGGGTGGCGCTCTTCTTAGATGGAGACTTAGACACTGATCCAGTGCACGTAGAGATTTGCTTCATTTACGCACCCATTTGAAGTAATACAGGAAGGTGACACCAATAGCCATAATCATTTTGGTACAAAATGTAACATTAGCTTTTTCTACTTTCAACATAAACACTGCGTTTATAGTCCACTTAACACTAAAAGGTAATTTTCTCCTAATGAACAGAAGAGTTGTTAAAAAAAAAAAGTGTCATGATATAGGAAGAGCGGTGACTAACTATTTTTAATGGAATTATGCATGCTTGATTCTTATTACCATAATTAGCTTTTCTCATGTTATGGGTTTTGTGGGTTTGTATTCTAGTAGAGTACGAAATCAATAGCAGCCTCATCAGGGGCTAAAAAAAAAGTTCAAACCAAATGAACTTTCCCATATGGATGTAAAATAAACTGCCATAAATTAACACAAGAGGTTTTTCATGCTCCTGTAGAGGTGAATTCACTAGGAATACACTTTTTCCTCTCTCAGAGAGAAAATTGTACTATTTGGAGAAGAAAAAGCTACCAAAAAAGTAATATAAGGGGGCTGGGATTGTGGCTCAGCCATAGAGCGCTTGCCTAGCACAGGCGGGACCTGGGTTCGATCCTCAGCACCACATAAAAATAAAAGATGTTGTGTCCACCGAAAAGCTAAAAATAAATATTAAAAAGTTCTCTCTCTCTCTCTCTCTCTCTCTTAAAAAAATGTAATATAAGGACATGCTGTTGTGCCACCTTGGCACCTTGGTTATCCCTTCATGTATTATCTTTATTTTCTGTGAATTCATTTGAATTCATTTGGAGTCTCTGATGTAGTAGAGAGAGTTATAAGTTGAGGCACTAAAAAACAGGAAAAAAAGAAAGCTTATGATATCCACAAGTTGCAAACATAAAGGCTAGGCTTTGCCTGAGCCTCTCATTGTATAGGACTATTGTGAACCGTACAAGTCAGGGTTCTGTACAGGAACAGAACCAACAGAATGTGCATGATTTTAAGAGGGGATTTATTAGATTGACTTATAGAATCAGAGGCTGGATGGTCCCATAATGGCTTTCTGCAGGCCAGAGTGTTGGGGAAACCGGTAGCTGCTCAGTTAAAGAAGTCAGAAGTATCAGAGCAAGAGGGACCAATAATACAGCCTCCATTTAAAGCCTGGAGCTCACTGGAGAATTGCTGGTGTAAGTCTGTGTTTAAATAGAATAATCTGGATTCTGATGTCCATGGGAGATAGCATCAACAAAAACTGTCCCCTCTCAAGAAGCTGCATGTGGGTGAGCTTCCCCCTTCTAGTTTTTGTACCATCAGAGCCCCCAGCCTAATGGTGCCTCCTACATTCAGGATGGCTGTTCGCCACTCACTTTGCTGGCTCCATGCCAAATTTTTCCTGGAAGTACCCTCATAAATATACCCAGAAATAGGCTTTACCAATTTTCTAGGTGTCTCTCAATTCAGCCAAATTGACCACTAAGATTAGCTAACACAGGAGCTATCTTCCAAATATATATTTTTAAAATTCTCTTAAGGCATTTTACCATTTGGTTGACTGGTAAATCCAACCATTAGTAAGATACCACTCTGTATAAAATGTATTAGCATCATTGTGTTTTTTTGATCTTAGAATGATCTATTGGTTACTCGTGTTTTAAGTAAGCATTTACTTCATTGCTGATACTGATGACTTTTGGTACCAAGTCCAGGGTATGCCCTGAACAGTTGTTACATTATCTCATTCAAAACAATCCAATGAAGTAGAGGCCATGATTAGAATCCTTTTTTTTTTTTTTTTTTTTTTGGTTGAAAAAGCTGAGACTCAGAGTATTTAAATAATTTGACCAAGGTAATTTTTTTTTGGTAAAAATGAATTTACCAAATTAAAAAAAATATTTCATCATATTTGACTTCTATACAGGAAAGTCGTATGCACCACACATCATGTGTTTATAAGCAAGATAACTTGGACACTGGTGAATCCAGGAAATAGAATTGGGATAGGGACTGATTTCTGCCTCCAGAGCCTATACTCTTCATCAGTATGATTTCTCATCTACCTGCCAACTATCCCAGAGAGGAAAATTTGAAAATAACAGACATAAAGGAAACTTGTAAATTGAAACTATATATGTACTTAGAAAGCCAATTCCCAGTAAAAAAGTAGATGAGGCTATGGACTGAATCTTGCTGATGGGTTGAAGAAGAAGATGACATATCACCTTGAGTAAGTCACCATTGACCATATTATTATGAAGGGTCAGTTTCAATTTGGAAATCTCAGAAGTTTTCTGTGTAGCCCTTTTCTAACTACTATTCTGCTTTTCTCTCTCTGTATTCTCCCTCTCAGCAAGATACACATTAGAGTTCAAAGATCTTCGTGAGTTTTGAAGATTGAAGGTTTATTCCATGCAACTATTCTTGTCTGGGCATTATTTTTATGCTAGGTATAGCAACCATATTTCACGTGTATTTTAAACGCTTGCTAAAATTTTTCAGTGGCTTGTTAACTCAAATTTCAGAAGTTAACTCAAATTTCACAAAGTGAAAAGGCAAGGAACTTATTTCAGGAAGGCATTGGAAAGTCTTTGGAACTCAAAGGTATGAGCTTTCAACCCTCTGAAAATGGGCTGTGAACTACATTGAACCATGAAACCAAAATTGGAGATAGAAGGGGATATCACAGGGGAGAATCCATGTTAAATGGGAAGAAAGGATACCTGCAGTCATTCTTGACATGAATCTGAAGTAGTGAAAGGAATGCGGACATAAGCCCACATAGCCCTTGGTCCTGGTTCAGTTAGTGACCAGCTGAATAATTTGAGCAAGACAATTAAACTTGGTTTACTCATCTGTGAAATGAAGTTAATAATGGCTTTCTCATTGTATTTAATGAGTATTAAATGTTTTAATATCTGTGAATTTCTTGTTAATGAACAGTGCCTAACAAATAAATGTTCACTCTATGGCAGTTTATATCTTCCTTCACTCTGTATACCTTCCTACTGTTAAAAGTAAGGGGTCGCCCCAAATTGGAGACTGATAACATCTTGGCGCCTCAAAGTTTTAGTCAACTTGTGTAAAAATCTATCAATAAAAATATAGTCACCATGGACTGAACCTTGAGAAGTCTGTGCTAGAAGTCCTGTGTTATGTACAGTTGATTATTCCATCTCACAACATGCTTGCGAGTTAGGAACAATAACTCATCAGTATTCACAGAGGAGGAAACTGAATGTTTACAACTTGCCCCAAATCACTGAACACACACTTGGGCTTCCCAGAATCAACATTTGAAACCAGATATTATTAAATATAAAACTAATGTTCTTTCCGTTCAAATATCTCCTTGTAAGAAAGGTCATTTTACTGATACATTACTGGAAATTTTAAGATTATAAATCTAGTGGGGAGTGGTGGTGCACACCTATAATCCCAGCAGCTCCAGAGGCCGAGACAGAAAGATCGAAAGTTCAAAGCCAGCCTCAGCAAAAGCAAGGCGCAAAGCAACTCAGTGAGACCCTATCTCTAAATAAAATGCAAAATAGGGCTGGGGATATGGCTCAGTGGTTGAGTGCCCTTGAGTTCAATCCCTGCTACCAAAACAAAAAACAGAAAACAAAAAACAAAAACCACAAGATTGTAAGGCTATATTTTATTCCTTACCTTATTGTTAAAATGTTTCTTTTAGCTTTTAAATTTTTTTTAACTCTAAAAAGGTTGTTTATTTTGATATTTTTAAACACATGATTTATTTTTATTTTTTTAGTCATACATGACAGCAGAATGTATTTTGACATATGATACATACATGGAATGTACATACATCAATCATATTGTCTATTCTATTCTGCTGCCCTTCCTATCCCCCCTACTCCTCCCCTCCTTTCCCATCCTTTCTCTCTATCCAATCTAATGTGACACACTTTTTTTTCCTTTTTCTCATCACAACATCATATATGAATTCTGTATAACAATGAGG
Source organism: Ictidomys tridecemlineatus (assembly GCF_052094955.1). Lineage (NCBI taxonomy): Eukaryota > Metazoa > Chordata > Mammalia > Rodentia > Sciuridae > Ictidomys > Ictidomys tridecemlineatus. The sequence continues at coordinate 135,412,939 of NC_135482.1, forward strand.
TTCTCCTTCCATCTTCTGTGCAACTCCCCTTCTCCCTCTTTTCCCCTCCCACCTCTCTTCTCTATTTAGTGGTAGTCTTCTTCTCATGCTCTTCCTCCCTATCCCATTTTGAGTCACCCCCCCTTATATCAGAGAAGACATTCAGCATTTGCTTTTTAGGGATTGGCTAACTTCACTTAGCACAATCTGCTCTAATGCCATCCATTTGCCTGCAAATGCCATGATCTTGTTATTTTTTAGTGCTGAGTAATATTCCATTGTGTATAAATGCCATTGTGTACAATCAATCAACAAATACATGAAAAAATGCTCACCATCTCTAGCAATCAGAGAAATGCAAATTAAAACTACTCTAAGATACTATCTCACTCCAATAAGAATGGCAGCTATTATGAAGTGAAACAACAATAAGTGCTCTGGTGAGGATGTGGGAGGAAAAGGTACACTCATACATTGCTGGTGGGACTGCAAATTGGTGCAGCCAATTTGGAAAGCAGTATGGAGATTCCTTGGAAAGCTGGGAATGGAACCACCATTTGACCCAGCTATTCCCCTTCTCGGACTATACCCAAAAGACCTAAAAACAGCATACTACAGGGACATAGCCACTTCAATGTTTATAGCAGCACAATTCACAATAGCTAGAATGTGGATCCAACTTAGCTTTTAAACTTTTAAAAAGTTTTGTTTCATAATATTTGACTTATATACAGAAAGTTCATATATAGCACACATATGTTTATAAGCAAGATAATTGGACACTGGTGAATCTACCCCTGACTTCAGAAATAAGACATTGCCAAGCTTAATGAAACGTCCTGTGTGTTCCTTCAGTTTGTTGTTGGCTCGCTTTTTTAAAACAAATTTCAGTGCTGGGGATATAGCTCAATAATAGAGAACTTGCCTAGCATGCATGAGGCCTTGAGTTCCATCCCTAGTACTGGAGGAGAAAAGAAAAAACTTCATGAAAGCAACAGGGAGACTGTTAGCATAGAAGAAGGGTAGAGGAAGGGGATGGGGGGATTAAGGAGGGTAAGGTGTGGCGGGGAGTAACTGTAAGTGAGATTGATCAAATTATGTCATATGCATGTACGAATATGCTACAATCAAACCCAGTATCTGTAAATTATTATGTACCAATTTATAAAACAAGCCCCCAAATAATTTCATTGCAAACCTAAATATCTCTAAACTGCTTAGCATTACTTTTTTTTTTTTATCTTTTCCAAGACTGTTGCATGCCATATTCAGTCTTCTGTGTTTTATGTTTTGACTTAAGTTATATTTCTAGGATCCTTTCATGTCACCGCTAATAGCTATATTTATTTTCATCATTATATTCCTTTGCATACATTTAAAAAAATCTATCAATTCTCTTCTAGATAGTTATAGATTCAAATATTTAAAAAGTTTTAACTGTAATGCACAATACCCTTTGCTTCATGTTCTCCCCAACACTTGTAGTAAAAGACATTATTATTTTTTTTTCTGAATCTAATAAGTAATAAATAATGTCTTATTGTGGTATCAGGTTTATTTCTCTAATTATTAGTGAGCATGAACATCTTCCTCAGTTTTTTGGCCATTAATGTTTCCTCTTCCTTTAAACTACATCTTCACAGTTTTTTTGTCATTTCCTGTTGAGTTGTTTGACTTTACAAAATGAATATGAAAAAGTTGTTAATAATCTTTTGGATTAATCTATTGGTTACTCATGTTTTAAGTAAGCATTTACTTCATTGGAGAAATTGAAAAGGGGATTGTGATTTGATTTTGGTCACTGCCTGCCTATAGTTAATATAGAAAAATAGGATTGTTCTTTGGATGTTAATCTAATGCACTGAGCTGGCTCAACTTGTTTGGTAGTTTTAGGATTATTTTCGTGGTTTTCTTGGGAGACTATGTAGACAATTATATAATTTGCAATTATAGTTTAAAATTTTTTTTTGTTGTTGTAGATGGTCACAATATCTTTATTTTATTGTGGTGTTGAGGATTGAACCCAATGCCTCATGCGTGCCTCTACCACTGAGCTACAATCCCAGCCCTGCAGTTATAGTTTTATTTCTTCCTTTCCAGTTTATATGAATTTATTTATCCTTTTGCCAGTCCTATATGAACAAAGAGTGATGAGAGGAGACATTGGCATTCTTACTTGGTATCTGATGTTACGGGGAAATCACTCAGTCTTCTACCATTAAGTATCATGTTAGCTGTAGGATTGTTTTGTAGATGCTCTTTATCAGGTTGGCATGAACACCTCTCTATTCTTACCTTGCTGAGAGTTTCTAACATGAATGTTGTTAGATCTTGTCAAATGCTTTTCCATGTCATATAATATGGCCAGATAATTTGTTTAGCTTTTTTTCCCCTTTTTTATCTTGAGCTCCTTTTTTAATTTGCGGTCATAAGGATAGTCTCTTATTTTTTTCTAAATGTTTTTTTTTCACAATTATATACATTACTCCATTGGGCGTTGATTTTGCCTATGGTCTGAGAAGATGTCCAACTTAATTTTTCTAAGAATTGTTATTGTTCCTGTTGTTTTATTGATTAGTTTATCCTTTGCCATTTCTCTCATTTGCATGGCTCTATTTCTGTTCTCCTGCAGTAACTGAACTTTCTGTCTATGAACTAATACTACTCAGGTTTAATTATCTTATTTCTATAATAAGCCTTGAGATTGTGTTGGGCTAATCTCTACATTACATTCTTCATTAAAACTTTCTTGCCTATTCTTGCTTATTAATTTTTCCATATAAATTTTAGATTCAGGTATCAAGTCTCATAAAAAGCCTGCCAGATTTTGAATTTACTCTGTAAACCAATTTTTGGAAAATTGACATCTTTTTGATATTGAACTCTAGTACCTCCTCTGAAAACAGTATTTCCATTTATTTGGATTTTCTTGAATCTCTCATAAAGTTAACAAGTTTCTTGATAAATCTCTTGTACTTCTTTTGCTTGACTTCTTAAGTAACTGGTAAATAGTACCTTTTTGCCTTTGTTTGTTTCTGATATATAGAACTGTAATTAATTTTTGTATATTAATCACATATCCAAACACTTTAATAAGCACTGTAATTGGTTCTAATAGTTTTTATCAGATTATTTTATATTTTATATTTTATCAGATTTTTCTATATGGAAATCATATCAGATAAGAGTAAAACAAGTTTTATGGCTTTCTTTCCAATCTTTTGCATTTTTTAACACTTTATTAGGCTCTCCAGAACCTACCGTATGATGCTAAACAGAAGCAATAATGGATGTTCTTTTCTGGTTCCTGCTTTTAACAGGAAACTTCTCATGTTTCACCATTAAACTTTATATTTAGTATAAATTTTTGATAAACTTTGGCAGGCTAATGAAATTCTCTTTTCCCCCCTTTTATTCAATGACTTATGTTTTTTTAAACATAAATGAGTATTAAATTACTCAAATATTTTCCATACTTTGTGAGATGATTATAAAATGTTTCTTTGATCTGGTGGATCATATTTACAGGTAACTCTTCTCCTGTTCACATAGGAAATGCCATCTCCAACTGGACCTTATTGAAGTGGCTGACTTGGTGGAGCACACAAGTCATACACCCTACATTCTGTACCATCCCTGAAATACAGGCACTTCCTGTAGGAGCCAAATTAGAAGAAACAGTTTGCACAGCTGCTAGGCTTTTCTGTTGACAATAACAGTGGTTTGTTACTGTCTCTGAACACACGAGATAGTAAATTTCTATTATAGATAGCCATGCAAGTCCAAAACTGTAGGACATCTAGAAAATATGGGTTTTAGCAGATGGTGAAACAAGGATGACAGCACTATAAGTCCAATGTTGAATTATTTCTAAGTTTCCCAAACATGACATTGGTCAATCATATGGTTCAGTCTTGAAAGAGGTGGAAAAGATAGTTTGACCCCAGGTTCATTTCTGCTATCCTGTTTACACTATAGAGTCAGAGTTGGTACACTGAGTAGAAAGCAACATAGACCTTTGTCTGTCATTAACTGTCTCTAATTCAAGTTCAAATTCTTAGGAGTATACAAAATAAATGGTTAGCAGAAGTTCTCTGGAGCCCGACATAGTGAGCTTTGGGGTCTTTAGACAACACATACCAAAGCAATGTCTTCCAGGGCAACTGTAAGTCATGAAAACGTTACACATGAAAGACTTCATCTGCATTTTCCCACTGTTATTCATCATCACTCTTTCAGGTAATATTCACTGAGTCCTTTTCTGGGCAGGTCATGGCTGAGAAATTGAGAAAGTGTAAAGGGAAAAGTGCTACAGCCCCTGATGGTCAAGAGGAAGAGAGACCCCACTCTAAGGTTGTAGGTAGAGTGCTGCAATGATATGGATGGGAAGTGACAAAAGCATCCAAATGTTTCATTTATATGATAAACCCATATGTTCATACTAATCGGTGTGACAATGAGAATCTTTGTTTCCATCTGGTTACTTCTTGTATTGTCAACACTGCCCAGTCTTGAAGCTAAAGTCTTCATCTGGTTGTGCGGCATGATAGGCCTTTTCCTTTGCTTCTGTTCCTGACACTTCTGATGACATCACAGACAATTCATCCTTCCGTCTCAGATCACTCAACACACAAGGCCACACTGGCACACATCCTCCCTATATTTCGTGCCACCTAATTTGAAAACTACTGTCAAATACTTCAAGAAGAGAAAATCCCCAGGGGAATTAGGTGATAATATTATTCAGTGATAGCTATTGAGAGCATTTATCTAATCAAAACAAAAGATGCAACACCTGGTATGTATCCATCGGTCTCCCCAGCTGGTGCAGATGGAGGCCACTGCTTGAGCTCTGAAATACCTTCCTTCCCTGACAAGCTCCTGAGTGGGGGTTTGAACTGGGAGGGAGGTGAGGGAAAAGGGGGCCCAGGCCAGCCTCGCTCAGCAAGATCTCACGGCTTCCTGGCAAGTCACTTTGATGTGCTGTGCCTTTGAAGTAAATCCTTTCATATTAGGGACTCTTCCTCACCAATCTCTTTGTTAGCCCCTGTAGTGTGTAAGAGCAAGAAGAGTCCTCTGATAATTACTTCTTGGAGGGAGTCGGAGAGAAGTGAAACATACAAGGAGGAAAACAAAGACAGGGAAAGAGTGAGGGCAAGAACTTTAGAATTGGGTAGTGGATGTTAAAGCCTTTTGGCATTTGAATCTACTAAGCCCATAGTTGATATATACACCATTAAAATAGCCAAGAATTGGCTTTGTAAAAGTTTTTTTTTTCCCCCCAAAGGGAAATGCTATTTTATATACTCTTATTTCCCAATTCTTGGGCCTATTTGATGGCCATTAGAAAACTGTTTGCTTGTTTGTGCTTTAAAATGTCACTTAAAAAGAAATCCAGAGTCTGTTCAAGTTACTATATTTCACTAATTTTAGAAACTCTTTCAGAATATGTAGGCGGACCACTGTCAATACCCTCATCTATAAAAGGGGGTTAATGAGGTTATTATAAGGAGGAAATGAGCTGATATTTGCAAAGTATTAAAAATATGCCTTGGAAAGCAAATGCTATGTGCTTATTAAGTAGAATAATGAAAACAATTTAAACATAAAACATAAACATTGAATGAATAAGAAATGTACACAATGGTAAGTTAGATTGTCCATTATCATTTAATCCTGATCTATGTTCAATTATTTTCAAAATTGGGTTCATTACTCCAGAGAAATCAGGGCTATTCCTGGCCCCTCTTGCCATAATTGAATAATGGCAAAATTCCATATTGGTACCATCTCTTAAAGTAACCCAGAAGGCACTAGTTGTAATTATTTCTGGTACCCAGGCCTTTGGCATCTATGTTGTTGAGAAGGATACTTACCCTTAGCTACTTAAGTATCAGTGAGAAGAATATTGCCTTGTTGGCTAGTTTGGCTGAGATGTGCCCTACAGTAGCCAGATAGTGACTGCCCTTTATCCCATTAAAAGTTTTCTCTTGCTTAAAATAGTTGAGCAACATCATTAGCTTCCTATTTTCAGGAAAAAATTTAAAGTTTTTTTTTTTTCAGATTCTGTGAATTTTTTTCCATGTTTCTCTTAAGTCATGTGTCAGAAGCAATGCTAGAATAAAGCACTTGCCTCCTTTGACTGATGTATGAACATTAATCAGCACCCTTTCAGCAGAACCTGACTTAGAATGACCCAATGACAGATTTCTTGCTGCTATTTTTTTTTGCAACAGGCTCAGGATGTTAAGGCTAGAAATCTACAGGGCTAGGGCTGTTGATCACTGCTACTCATAAGTTATTGCCTCACATTTCAGTTTATGGATTACATTCAGGTTTTAGGAATTGGTGTGCTAACCATTTACCGTTGTAGATGGACATTGGCTGAAATCCTGACTTAGGGTTTACAAAATAATTGCAGTTTCCTGGTTACCAAGCCAACCAGTTATTAAAGTTTCCAGACGAAGTGTCTGCAGACTGAATTAGTCCTCAATGCAGAAGAAACTGTACCAGGTCTGCACATTCATATCCTGAGACTAAGTCCATTTGAAACAACACCTGTGGCCACTTGCATTCTTTAGACCGCTATTTCAGAAGCAAAGACAGTAGTTTTTCTTTGTAACATTGAATACCTAGGATGAGAGTTAAATGTAATTTAGGATTTGGGGTTTTTTTTTTTCTATGTGCACATACATGGATGTGTTAAAACCCTAAGTTCAATTACACCTCTATGATCTACCTGATATTTCAGTATGTCATGATTGCCCACATACTTTGTTACATGTCTCTCACTTTGGGATTCTTAGATATTTCATTATAATCAGAATCTGGTTTTGCACCGTTGGCAGTGATACCACAACATGAACTGGTGTTTTACACACCTAACAGGTGGTACACAACTTCATTCCAATCTATTACTTGTTTGAGGTGGTATCTGTCAGACCTCTCCTTTCTACAGTTGCTATCTCCCAATTTTGTAAGTATTTTGACAAGTACTTTGGAATTAAGTACATATCCCATTTGTTTTTAAGCTTTCAATTTTTTCCCATTTATTTATTTATATCTCTTGTGTATCCATGGCTTCCTATTTTATTCAGTGGTTTATAATCCATTGCTACTATTATTTATTTTTGTGTTAAGATATTCCTGAATTTGCCAGTACCTTCTGTGTCCTTCTGACATAATCCCATCAGTCTTAAGCACCTCCTTGTTTACTGGATGTTCCAGACTCTACTTTTCCTGCCCCAGCTCAGTTACTAGTCATTTCTCCACAGGTTTCTGGTTTTTTTAGTGAAGACAGTATTAGAAGCTAAGATGTGGGGACTAGGTGTGCCCACTGTTAGTGGGGCATTACTGTTCCTGAGCCCTCTCAGTGGACACCCCCTCACATGCGCATTTATGATTTTACTACTTCTACCCATTTCTCAAACTAGTTAATTAACTAGCTGTGAGGAACCATACATTCAAATCGATACTACCCATTTTAATCCAGCTCTGAAGGTTTGTTCTAGTTTTCTTTTTTTTTTTTTATTAGTTGCTCAAAACATTACAATGATCTTGACATATCATACATTTGATTCAAGTGGGGTATGAATTCTTTAAATTTTTTTCCTGAAAATAGGAAGCTAATGATGTTGCTCAACTATTTTACAGATTGCAGTATCATATTGGTTTTACAGCCACGTTTATACATACAGCCATATTAGTGTCTATTGTACATTTTGTGTTTGTATCTCTTCTCTTGTACAGTCAGCTCTCTGCCGTCCCAGGTTCCACACCCCTGGATCCAACCAAGTCAGATAGACAATGGTTGGGGGGAAAAAATATTTCCATAGTGAACATGTACAGGTATTTCCCCTTGTCTTTATTCCCTAAACAATACAGTAAAACAACTATTTAGTTGGCATTGACATTGTGTTAGTTATAAATTATAAGAAATAAAGAGATGGAGTAAAGTATATAGGAAAGTGTGCAGAGGTTCATTGCAAATTCTAAGCCTTTTTAAATAAGGGATTTGAGCTTCTGTGAAATTTGATATCAGCAGATGGGATAGGGTGTTGTCATGGTGTGTGTGCCTGTATGTGTCCATGTGTGCGTGTGCATGTGCTCACGCACGCGTTGGAATCAATCCTCTGTGCATACCAAGAGACAACTACATAATTCCAAAGGATCAGAAATGAACTACTATTATAATAAGCAAATACATGGATAGTCAATCCAATTCAGACCCAACAGTCTCAGATTGTAATCAAACAACAATCTGTAGCTCTCCTTCCTTATTTATTTAATACTGTGGCTAAAGAGTTTAAAATTGAGAGATCCTGTAATGGGATTGGCATTTAATGGGAATCCAGTTAAATTCTAGGTCAAATTTAGTGCCAACCAAATGGTCTTTTACTTTTTGGCTGGCTTTATTTGCAAGGAGACTTCAGAGTCTTAAGAAAAAAAAAAAAAGCTGGGGATGTGGCTCAAGTGGTAATGCGCTCGCCTGGCACATGCAGGGTGCTGGATTTGATCCTCAGCACCACATACAAATAAAATAAAGATGTTGTGTCCACTAAAAACTGAAAAATAAATATTAAAATTTCTCTCTCTCTCTCTCAAAAAAAATCTACCAGTTGCAAATGAATGAACTTATTCATTTGAAGCACAAACACAAGGTTCTACTCCTTGCTCATTCTAGGCAATGATTTTATCAGTTTTTAAAGAGACACTTGTAAGTTCGACAAAGGTTGTCTCGGTTCACGCCCAGCCTTGAAATCTTAGTGCTTTCCACTCCGATAAGCATCACCTTGGCTTTTCATTTCCATATTCTCTTTTGCATATTTTATGATAACTGGAAAACCAAACATAGAAACGCTTATTTAATTTTCTTCAGAAAAAATATGTAAAAACATATTTCCAGATATAGAACAGATGCACACGACATGCATTGAAAAGGGTATGAAAACTGTCATCTCAGCCGGCACAGTCACAGCTTTTCACCTGCTCAGGGAATTGTACATCTCTGGCTTGTTGAACACATTCTTGACTGTAAAATTGAAGACTGCCAGATCAAAAGTGCTGCTTTAAGCATGTTATTTCTTAGCTTTTATTTTACTCTGGGAAGAAAAGCATTTAACTGCATACTAAGCTGTAATGGAATGATGTTAAATAATGGAACTGATTTTAAGAAGGCATAAATTGTAGAAATACCTGTGTAGATCAATTGAAATTAATTTACATAACAATCTTTAATATCTAGATTTACAGAACTTAAACAATCTAAGCCAAATTGAAATACTTGGTCTTTTAGACCATAGGCTCCTATAATCCTAACAATATTTCTATATTTGGAAAAAAAGTACCTACTTTAAAACATTGTAGCTTATACTACTTAATTCACAAAGTGTTGTGAAAAAAAAATCTTTGTTAAAAGACATTAGTTCTCTTTGTCTCTGGACTTTTGTTTATTATTATATTAACCAAATAGTAAAATAGTTTTTGAAATTTATACACACACACACATATATATGCATATATATACATATATATCTCCATATATGAAAACAAAAAATTCTTAATTTTTAGAGTCTAAAAATACTTCAAGAACTAAAAAGAGTTTTCTAAACCAGGCATGGTGGTGCACACCTGTAATCCCAGCTACTTGGGAGTCTGAAGCAGAATGATTGTAAGTTCAAGTCTAATTGGGGCAAATTAGCAAGACCCTGTCTCAAAAAAAAAAAAAAATTGTAAAAAGGGCGGGGATGTAGCTTGGTGGTAGAGTGCTTGCCTAGTGTATGCAAGGCCCTGGTTTTATCCCCAGTAAAGCAAAATCCAAACAAAATGGTTTTCTAGTAAAGCAACTATATTTGACCTTTACCTCTCTATGTGTCTGATTTATATGTATTATCTCACTGAATTATTCTTCTATTCTAAGGTATAGAGTATCATCTTTTTGATGAGGAAACAGCCCTGGAGAGATTAACTAGCTTACCCAAGGTTTCACAGCTGGGGTATGATAGAGTAGGGATTTGTACATAATATTCTGATTCTATTGTCCCTGCTCTTAACTTTTGTGCTGCAGAAGATGAATTAGGGACCAAAAGAAAATGAAACCCTGATTTGATCATTACACAACATATACATGTATCAAAACATATGTACAATGATCACTCAGATAAAAATAAAATAGAACTACAAAAAAAAAACAACAAAAAAGAAAGTGGAACCCAGAATCTTCAATCTTCAATGTTTTGTTAATTGCTCATTAATATTTTTATGCTTTATAAGAGTACTATCATAAAAAGAAAAAGTGCAATTTTCCACATATATAGCTCAATTCAATGAGACTACTGCTGAGATTAGGGTTTAGCTACTCTTAGAAATAAGGGTAAATTCAAGGGAGAGCCCAGCTTTGGTGACCCCCATTCCTCTTGGGCTCCCAAATGGTGTCTGCCCTTCAAACTGGCCAGATCCAGGCTGTGCAGACTTATAGGTAAGGACACAGATTCTGGAGACAGACATACCTGAATCTTAAACCCAGCTGGACTATATATCACAAGGAGTCTTTGGAAAAATGACACTCCTCTAAGCCCTATCTTTTCATTTGTGAGGAAAAGGTTACATAATAAAATACACCTTACAGTGTTGGTCTAGGATTACATGAGCTAATACGGGTACCTAATGTGGTCAGTCTTACTTGTACCCCTCTAACTCCTATTCGCATTGCTCTGATGCCACCACTGAAACTCATTCCTCTTCTGTAGCACAAAATTTAAGAGCAAGAATCATAGAATCAGACTGTTATGTTCAAATCCCTATTTTATCATGTACCAGTTGTGGGAACTTGGGTAAACTCTTTAGTATCTATAGAGTATTGTTAACACTCTATAATAAGGCCTTGCTTGTTGCAAAATCTATCCTCTTCTTCCATATCAAAATTTATGTTTTGTCTGGGAAGTCTGCTCTCAGTTTGAGTTTAGGAAAAAAGTGATTAAATGAGCCTTCTGGGAGTGTTGGCATCTTAAAAGTAAATGTTGCCCAAATGAATCTCGTTTGCAGACTGTCAAGCTATGTGACAACATGAAGAGGGGGTTCAGGCAGGGCAGGAGAGACATTCTTTGTAAGCACCCTCTAAACAAAGTGTATTAGCCACAATCTATTCTGAGGGGGAGAAGACTGTACCCCTCTATATCTGCCTTCCACCTTGCCTATGGACCCTGTTGGGAGCCTGAACATTTCCAGCCTCAAAGTGAGAACAGGAGGAGCTGAAGATTGGCTGGCCTGACAGTTTTGAAAGGTTACCGACCCTACCTTAGAGGTACATCAAGGGACTTTCTAGCTTGCTAAAATGCACAGTTGACTCAATTAAAATCAAGTGCTATGCTGGTCACTGTATACAAAGTGAGACAGAAACATCTATATAGAATGGTCTTTGCATGAATGATCTTTGTATGTATGATCTAGCATGTATGCAAAACATAACTAGATATGTAGGATGACCTATGTTTGGAGAGATGTCTATATATATTGATCAATGTAGAATGAAACAAACAAACAAACAACAACAACAACAACAAAATGCCACATGGCTAATTAATGAAGAAATATTTTCAAAAGAAGATAGGCAGAAATTGCTTTCTCTAGATAGAAGGGACTGAAAGTAAGAGTTCTGAAGAATGAGGTTCACTTAGTTCAGGCCATGATGGATTAGCGTATACTGTATAAGTTGTTGCTAGAGTCTGTTTATCACAATAGGAAATATATGATATTCTCTCTCCTGACAGCTCAACTCTCAAGTCCCACTCCCAGATACACATATTCCTAGTGGCTTGTACATTGACCATGGACATTACTAATAGGAAGAGGCTAGAAGGAAAGAGGGTATTTTAGTTCCTTCCCACATATCAACCTTCAAAAAAAATAATCAGGAGTGCTGAAATAGAGACATCCCTGCACTTTTTGTTGTTTTTGTTGTTAAACTCTACCCACAGAGTTTGCTTCTTTGCAGTGCTGCTGTATAGTTCTTTAAGAAATAATTTAAAAAATAATTTTCTTTGTTGCTGGGTTAGGAAGAACAGCTTTTAAAAACTCAGTGATCTTTAGCACTGCTTTGCCTTTCTCATAAATTCAACATGAGTCCTTTAACAATGTCAGCTTTGAAGTCTGACTTGACCAGGAATGAGCTGCTCCTCCCCAGACCAGGGACATCAGGGCTGTGACTTCCACCACCAGAGCCCTGCAGCTGATCAGGTCCTTGAGGAGCAGGGGGTAGGAAGACTTGGAAACCTGAATCCATTGCTAGAAAAGAAGTGCCCCTTGTGAGCACAGCTGTAGTAGAATAGTGAAAGAAAGAAATGAAAATACCTAAATAAGGAGTGTGAGATTGTGCCCTTAAAAAAAAAACAAACAGGCATTTTAAGTGTGTCATTTCCTGTTAATGATGAGGATTCTCTGTTGGGAGCATGATCTTTGGATTTCACTCATAGGACACTTCTTATTTTATAATTTCAGGGAGAGGGAGTTTCTTTACACGTGATTTCAGATTTTGCTTCTCTTATTCCTGATTTGGCTTCTTCCTTCAGTGATCAGAGATTTTATTGTTTAGGATGAGCCATGTTAGTTGGTAGAATTATCTGTCTAATACCCACATCAATATTCCCTGCTTAGTATTCCTGGCCTTCCTGGCTGTGTTCTGTGAATTGTTATCTGATTCTGTTTATGTCACCATCATCTACACTGAATGATTATATTTGTGACCTTGGTTATATCACTCACTCTCTCAGTATCCCTCTTTGATAAAGAAGAATGACAGTTTACTTTTAAGCTCTTTAGAGAGAGATGTATGCTCTTAGTTATTTGCAAAATATTTATCAGAGTCCTAGGAATTGTATGACTGAGAAGGTACTTAAACAAAAAATAGAGTTGGAAGTTCTATTTTTTGTTACCTTTTGTTTTTAAAAAAACTAGGCAATTAATCCAAGCATATATCATTATAAATGTTCACTGTATATTTGAACTTATTTCTGTGTTAGAATCCATACATTGTAAATAAGTCATGGTTCCTTTCCACCAGAACAAGTGAGAAGGATGTACCCAGGTTATTCAAGAAGTAAAATCTGAGGATGGTTGTCCCTGTGGAAGATGGAGACAGAGGAAGTGTATGTGGTGTGTGTGTGTGTGTGTGTGTGTGTGTGTGTGTGTGTGTGTGTAAAGTCTTATAATACTATTTGAGTTTTCAACTATGTCTATATATTGCTAGATAAAAGTAAATATTGACCTGGTTTATTAAAGCATTGTGAGTTTGAAGCTTTCTGGTAAGGGGCTAGAAACTAAAAGTAAGTCAGTTTGGTTGTTTTTAAAGGAACCAGTGGCTAGGTTTTCAAGAAAGGTGACTGGGAAATGAGGGTGAGAAAGAATCCAACAAATGTTGGATTAATGACTGGATCAATTCATTTCCCAATTAAAAAAAACTTTTAGGATCTGTGTGGACTGAAGGAAAAATTTGCAGTAAGATTCTTATTTCTTTGAGACTGGAACGAGGACTATGGGGACAATGAATATACATTCATTTCTACAAAAATGGTGAGGAACCAAGGATGCTTTTTTTCTGGAAATCCTCTAGGCAAGAATGAAATGGGTTTGTTTACAGTGAAGTGAGTCAGTTGGGTCTTGAGAAAGATGAGGATTTGAAAAAGCTGCTCAGGGGAGTGGAGATTGGTACTGACATGTAGAAGATGAACAAGTGGTGCCAAAATTCCAAATGATATTTAAGTTATCATGAATTCATTGTTAACCAGTATGTATATGTTAAGCTCACCACCCCTGAATTCTCTATCTGATAATCTGACCAGAACAGTGGTGTTGAGTGTTCTGGGATGAGAGTGAAGAGGGATTCCAAATTAGGGTCAGGTTAGGAGGGTAGAGTTGATTTGGATGAAAGGATCCTGCTGAAGGTGTTAGGAAAAACAGCAGCCAAGAGGCTGTGATTGAGTTGGGGAGGAAGTGAGACCAATGAAGTAGAGTGTTCCACAGACTAATTGTATTCATGTTGCTGAATATGAGTTTGTAGTGAGATAAAATGAATTTTAAAAATTTACCAAAAGAAAAAAAATAGTTGAGGTATAAATTTTTAGTCAACCAAATAACTTTCCTTGCTTAGTCTTTCTGTGGTTCAGCATGTTTAATTTTTATTCATTTGAATATGCTATCTGTAAACACAAGGTATATGCATATTTAGCATGGGGAAAGATTTACTGATAGTCTTATATTAGGACTAATGGTCTCCACTGCTCCAAAGTCAAGGGAGGATTTCTTAAGGAGAAATTCAGGAGATTTGTAAAGGATGGCAAAGTTAGAGATTTTGAAAAGGTAGGGGTGAAGAGGGCAGTCTAATTATTATACAGGAGAAACTGAGAATCAAATTAAGGGAAATAGGTGTTTTAGTTCTTAACTTCCAGGGGTGTTATTCCCAGGAAAATGGGATGCAGTTGGGCCTTGACCAATTAGTCAGGGTGTTCAGATCAGTCTCCCCCTGGGTTAACTCTCGACCACGGCATCGCCACAGTTGAAAGCTGAAGCTAATGAGCTCTCCTGCATGGCGTATTCACAGCTTGGCTTCCCTCCACTCTGCCCCTTCCACTTCCTAAGCCACAGCTGCTGCTTCTGGCTACTTCCATTTGGGAACAGGAACAAGAGGATGGGGTGGGGACTGGAAGCAGGAATTACATGGCAGGAAGAGGAAAACATCAAGGAATCCAGGATCAAAATTGAAATTCATAAAGTTCCAAATAGGAATGAGGGATTTGGACAAAGATGAAGGATTTGTGGTTTTTTTTTTTTTTTTGAGGGGGGGAGTAGGGGAGTTTGTGAAAGAAGTTAAAATGATACCAGGGGGAGAAAAAGGTGAGGGAAAACATGAAGATGGAGGAAGAAAGTGCTGGAGGGCATCTGCCATTTTTGAGATTGTTTTTCTTTTTTCTTTATTTTTCTGGTTTGTTATGAAAAATAGTAAATGTGAGTCCTTAATTAGGTTATTTGTTCTTACCTGTTTTCATCCTGAACACACACGTGAATGGACATCTCACGCAGGCCACCCATGGTGATGGACGCTGGGATCTCATGGGTGTGCTCAGTACAATGCCGAACACTAGTTTTAATTCTGTTCCTTTATTTTTCAGTTAATAGCATATTTATTACAAGTAAACAGGTAAAAAGGTGTCTTGTTATAGAAATAACCATTATAATTGATTTATTTTAAAACTTTTGCTCTTTTAACTGTGATGAAAAACTTTTTTTTTTTTTTGGAACTCTTACAACTAACTAATTATAATACCTAGGTCAAGAACAACTATGATAAGTTACTTGTGAAGTTTTACATATCTGTTTGCTGTATAATAAATAGAGTTTTTCTATATAAATTCATAGCTGGGGAAGGGATTGGAACCAATTTACCAAACAGTACTTGAGCATCTTTCTTGTGCTAGACATATTGATCTTCTTTTTTTTCTATAGCTTTATTGAAGTAAAATTGAAGTACAATAAAATGCACATATTTGAAGTATGCAATTTGATCAATTTTGACATGTATATAACCAAAACAATTAATGTAAAAAGCATTTCCATTACTTTTTTTAAAATTTGAAATCATGCAGACTGAGTTTCCTGCATGATTTATTACATTAGAAATCAATTACCTTAAAGATACATACATCCCCAATCTACATCAACTATTTCCAAATTGAATGGCACACTTGTAAATATATCCGAGGTCAAGGAAGAAAGCACAAGAAAAGTAAATAAAAAGTGTTTCAAAATAAGTGATAATAAAAGCTTAAAATATCAGGATCTCTGGAATTAAATAGTACTCAGATGAACATTTACAACTTAAAGTACTTGTATCAGAAAGAAGCTAGAACAACAAATTGTTTTCAAATTAAGTAGTAGGAAGGAAAAAATAAGAGTAGAAGCAGAAATATATAAAATAGGGAAGAAATAATATACCTAAAATTTGATAAAAATCAAACAAGTCTAATTAAGAAAAAAGCAAGAAAACAAAAAATTAATATCAATGAAAAGGGAGCTATCAAAATAACACTACAGATACTAAAACTATATTAAGGTAATATTACAATTGTATGCCAACATATGTGATAGCTTTCATGGCATGGTCTACAGTATGGGAGGATCCATGTACAGCTGAGAAGAAAGTGTATTCAGACACTGATGGATGAAATATTCTATGTGTCTGTTAAGTCTAACTTATTGATTGTATTATTTAGTTCTATAGTTTGATTGTTTAGTTTTTGTTTGGAAGATCTACCCAGTAATGACAGAGGTGTGTTAATGTCACCCAGTATTATTGTATTGTGGTCTATTTGATTCTTGAAGTTGAGAAGGATTTGTTTGATGTATGTAGATGCTCCATTGTTTGGGGCATAAATATATATAATTGTTATGTCTTATTGATTCCCTTAAGCACTATGGAAGGTCCTCTTTGTCCCTTCTGATTAACTTTGGCTTGAAGTCTACTGTATCTGATATAAGGCCTGCTTGTTTACATGATCCATGTGAGTGATATGTTTTTTTTTTCCCATCTTTATACCTTCAGTCTGTGGATGTGTTGCCTATGAGGTGAATCTCTTAGAGATAGTATATTGTTGAGTTTTGTTTTTTAATCTAATCTGCCAGTCTATGTCTTTTGATTGATGAGTTTAGGTGATTAATATTCAAGGTTATTATTGAGATATGATTTGTGTTCCTGGCCATTTTGGTTTATTTCTAGTTTTTAATTTGAATCAGTTTCTTCTTTGATTGACTGTTCCTTTAGTGTAGTTCTTCCCTTCACTGGTTTTCACTTTTTTTTCCCATTTCATCTTCATGGAATATTTTATTGAAAATATTCTGAAGTGCAGGTTTTCTGGTTGTGAATTTTTTAACTTTTCTTTATCATGGAAGGTTTTTATTTCATCTTCAAATATGAAGCCTAATTTTGCTAGATATATGATTCTTGGCTGGCATCCATTTTCTTTCAAAGATTGTTATATGTTATTCCAGGACCTCCTGGAGTTGAGGGTCTGGGTTGAGAAATCCGCTGAGATACTTATAGGTTTTCCCCTATAAGTAATCTGGATATTTTTCTCTTGTGGCCTTTAAAATTCTATCCTTATTCTATATGCTAGGCACTTTCATTATAATGTGACTTGATGTGGGTCTGTTGTCATTTTGCACATTTGGGGTCCTGTAACCCTCTTGTATTTGTTTTTCCATTTCATTCTTTAGGTTTGGGAAATTTTCTGATATTATTTCACTGAAAAGATTGTGTGTTACTTTGGTTTGTATCTTCCTGCCTTCAACTGTATACATTTAAATTTAGTCTATTCATGTATCCCATAATTCTTGGAAATTCTGTTCATGGTTTCTTCAAATCTTCTCTCTGTGGTCCATTTTATTTTCAAGATTATATATTTTGTTATAATTGCTTGAGATTTTGTCTTCCAAGTGGTCTAGTCTGTTGGTGATGCTTTCTATTAGATTTTTATTTTGGTTTATTGTTTCCTTCATTTGAAGGATTTCTGTATTTTTTTTTTAAGAATCTGTATCTATTGAAGTGATTTTTGCTACCTGTATTTGCTCTCTTATATCATCCTTTACTTTGAAGATCTGTTTAACTATGTACATTCTAAACTCCTTCTCTGACAGTTCTTCCACTGTGGTGCTGATGGGTTCTGTTATTGGAGTATCTTGGTTTGCTTGGGTGATTTGTTCCCTTGCCTTTTCATGCTGTTTGTGTGTCTACCCATCTAACAGTATGAATCTGAGACAGCAGATTTTCTACCCTGTGGACTTAGAGTGTCCCTCAAGGCTTCCAGTACCTCACTGTTTAGGGTGAAACAAATAACTATAAACCAATGCAAATAATTTACAGCATTAAACCAAATAGTTCCTACTATTGACCTCTGCAGGCCACCTGGAAAGATGGCAGCTTCTTTCCCCACACACAGATATTGTTCACTGTGTCTTTCAGGTTTTTCAGGCAATATCGGCGGCCTCTAAATGCCCTGTGCCCACACACGCCTCGTGCCTCCCAAAAGTGCGAGTTCCTTTACTTCCCACATCCCTCCACTATGCCTACCGAGGGCCTGCTCTGGCTGGAGTTTCTGGGATTTCTTCCTTGTTTATTGTATCCAAACTCCTGAGTTCCTGACCTGCTTTGAATGTCTAGTTTTAAATTCCAGTGAAGTTCCCCCACTTTTTTTTTTGTTCACCCATCTTCCTGAGAAGCTGCCTGCCAGTTTTCTTGGTTTCACTCCATGGAGCAGCCAGGAACGTGACCTTCTCTATTCCACCATCTTCTTAATCTAAATGACATATTGATCGTGATCACTTACAAGCTCCCTGAGAACAGTGTCCCTGTCCGTTACCTTTTTTCCCCCTCCTCCTGATATCTCAGTTCCTATCTCATGAATACTATGTGTTCTACAAATAAATGCATGAGGTATGGGTGTTACGGTGTTACAAAGAAGAAAATGACGTAGAATATCTAAGTACAATTAAAATTGTGATGGTTGTGTTTTTGTCATATGAGAGAGCTAATGGCTTTCTCCCTGTCCTACATTGTAATATCCGTACTCTGTGTCATGCAAAGAGGGATCTATTTTCCAAGGAAGTCCTAAATTTTGAAACAGGCAGAAGCAGGAGAGTCAAAAGAAGAGAGGGGGGGGGGGGGGCTAACTCTACTTAAATATTGTGAAGAAAGAAAAGGCTATGGGTACTAGGTAAATGGGAGAATGTTCTTTGCCATTAAAGATAATGAGAAAGAATTGAAAGGGGGAAATCTTTTAAGAAATGTTATTATATATTATAAACTGGATAGCAATTACAAATGGAGAGATGCCAAAACACATTAGAATTGTGTTTTAATTTCAGTTGCTGTTCTGTCCTTTGGATGTACTTCTTTTCTTTCTTTCTTTTCTTTTTTTTTTTTTTGATACAGGGGATTGCATTTGGGGCACCTAAAATTTAGCCCGATTTTTGTATTTTATCTAGAGACAGGCTATCACTGAGTTGCTTAACACTTTGCTTTTGATGAGGCTGACTTTGAACTTGTGATTCTCCTGCCTCAGTCTCCTGAGCCACTGGGATTATAGGAGTGTGCCACCATGTCCGGCTGAATGTCCTTCTTATGGAGACTGTCATATAGGCCCTACTATTTAGAGAGACTAAATAACTATTTAAGACATGAAACAATTGATTAAGGCAGGTGACAATGCACTCTGGGACATCAAGAAAGGTTTCAAGCAGAAGGTCATATTTTAAAAATTCTTTGAAGGTCCTATAAAGTCCTTTTGGGGAAAGGGTCAAAATATTCCACAGTAAAAGCAATGACTGAGGAGATACCAAGATTTTTGTAGGCAAGTACAAAATCTATGTATTGGAACATAAATTTTATGATTATGTTTGATAGAAAATGAAGCTGAAAGACTTTTTATAATTACTGCTATTTACTGAAAGCTTAGTAAACACCAGGCATTGTATAATTATCTTAATTGTTGCAACCAAGTTGTAACTACATTATCATGGTAGTCCAGGATGAATGATAATAAGAGGTCTGAGGACTGAGTCCTGGTGAATACTGACATTTAGAGGCCAGGCAGAGAAACCGAAGACTAAAATATGAAAGGTCAAGGGTCATAGAGAATCAACAAAAGTCAGTCTCTCATAACCAAGGAGGGAGAGTGCAAGAAAGCTGATGTGGGCGATCGTGCTCAATTTCAATAAAAGAAGAAGGAGTCAGAGCTAACCTTGATGAGGTCATTGCTGGTGTTTTGGGAGAGCATTTTCATTTAGGTATTGGAAATAGACATGATAGCACAGGACGCACCCCAGTGACTCTATGATGAGGAGGTAGCAGTGGCAGAGAACCAGCTGCTCCTGTGGATTAATGGCCCTTAAAGGAAGGAAATGGGAGACTGGCTTGAGGTGTCAACAAGAGTGAGAATCTTTTTATAGATGAAGAGGGAGGAAGGATAAAGATGGCAGAATTGATCTAAGAGAGAGGAAAGATTTCTGATGCGGGAGAGTTGGTGGGAGGAGATGGAGCCAAGAGCAAGGTGAATGACACAGGCTTGTTGAGGAGGAAGACCAGGAGGCAGAGTTGGTCTTAAATGTTGATTTGAGTCTGAATTTAATTTTCTTTTACTGTTTTATATCCCATATCTTTATTTCTGCAGAGGTAAAAATATGGCTAGAGTTTGGATCTTAATTGTCTCCCCAAAGGTCTAAGTGGTAAAAGCTTGGTCCCCAACATGGTACTATTGGGAGTTAGAGCCTAGTGGGAGGTCTTTGAATCACTGGGAACATGCTGTTAAAAGGGACTGGGACTCAGCACCTTCCTTTTTCTCTCTCTTTTGCTTTCTGGACATGAGGTTGGTTGTCAGAGTTTTGCTCTGCCTCTTGTTCCCCACCATGATGTTCTATCTCCCCATAGGCTGAAAAGCAACGGGCCAACTCATCATGAACTAGAATCAAATCTGATAATTGGATTGCTATGATGATTCTAACATAACTCGGTAGAGTCCTCAGTTTGATCTCCATTCTTGGCTATAATCAATAATTCCAGACTTCTTTTATGAAGTAGTTGTGGTTTCCCTGGCCATAAGAAATTGCCGGAATAATGTAAAATGGGATCTGTGTTTCAGGTCAGCTTTACTTATGCCTGGACCCCACATGGACAAAACAGACCATAGTGTACAACACAGGTATGCAGGGTCTTAAGTGTGCCTTAACTCCAACCCCTCAGCCGCTCTCAGAGCAAATCTCCTTCAGTAGATCCTGTAATTATAACACCAATAACAACCAACCGGGAATTTAACCATCCAACAATCCCATAATATTCCTGGGGTGTGAGGTCTCTCAGAAGCAAAGAATTCTGTTCAAGCACCTATAGCTTGCAATCAGGGATAGCTGCCTATATGTTGGACCCCATTTTCAGCCAGTTTCAGTTAATTTTGTTTGGTGGGGGGGGCAGTTTATTCTTAATTGTAATCTCTTTAGGTGAGGAAGGGAACCCACTAATTTTTAGAACAAGGGAACAGATGTTTTGTTAGAGTTGACTTCCTGAATTGGAGCCAAGTATAAATTACACGGGGCTATCCAAGTGCCTTGCCAAACAGTGAACTCTTTTCTCTCACTTTTCTGTTGTCTCAAATACTGGAAAATTTTAAGAAATTCTTTTTGAGGTGATGGTGGTGAGGAAGTCAATCAGTTAATGCCAGAAAGTGATTCTTCTATACATGACACTTCTGAAAGTATTCCACTTTTTTCTAATTAGACCATTAAAACTGGCAATGAGTTGGGAAAGAAATATTCTCCCCCCTTCTCATTTTATGGATGAAGAAGCTGAGGTTCAGAGGTTAAGCTAAGAAGCCAGACTTTCGTAGTTCTTAGAGCCATATATTCAATCCTTCACCTAATGGAGAAATTAATCTGCCTATGAGGCAGGACAGCAAGATCCTGGAAATACAGGCTTTTTAACCGGGTTGGAATCCTGGTTATCACTGCTACACATTAAGAGTTGCCATTTATTGAGCTACAGGCCAGTCATTTATCTATCATATACAGTGTTTGCTACAGCATCAGTGGTATTACCTACATTTTAATAAATAATATAAAACTGTTGCTCAAAATGATTATAGGAGTTAGATTAGCAAATAAGTGATAGAGTAAGGATTTGAACCCTGGTCTGCCAGGTTGATCCCATACTGCATCCCTTGGGAAATTCATTTCGGTTTCAGTTTTATATTTTTAAACGGATATATTAGTATATGCTTTGCAAAGTGTTTTGACAATGAAATCAGAAAAAAAGGCATCCTTCCACTGCAGGAATGGGTCTGTTTGCTGGTCTGAGTTGCTGAGTTGCTGATGATTAGAGCTGGGGCGAGGCTGTACGTTTTCTGATTTCCAGTCCCTCTCTCATTACTAGGTGATGCTGAGAGAAGTCTTGTGAGGCAGACAAAGAAACACGAGGCAAAGAAAGAGCAAACAGGACAGAGTCAACAGGAGAGTTGGCTGTGACAGTCACAAATGTAATGATGGGCACATGGCTAATCAAGAAGAGACCCTTGGGGAGGATTCAGTCATGTGTGCAGGGGAATGGCTGTGAAGCAGAAATAGCCCCAGTGGGAAGGGAGGAATTGATGGATGTGAGAGCAGTCAGAGCCATCTTTTGGTTTAATTTACCATTTATTTGACTTGAGGTAAACTAGAAGAAAAGATCCATTTAAAAATGGATTTCAAATTATGAAATTAAAGAAGCTGCAAATTGCAGGTAGAGAGATTAACAGGTGATCTGACTGCATCTCACTCCAGAAAGGATGAAATAAATATGATTAAAGTGGAATTGGAGTTTAAAATGGATCCTGTGGTTGGAAGGAAGGATCAGGCTGTTTCAAATGAGTTCAGTCATCCATTTCCTGTTCATTAAGTACTACTCAGCCCTGGCCATGTGGGAGGCACCATGATAGCAGTTAGCGGTACAGAACTGAATAAAGAATGGCCCAGCCCTCGAGGAGTTCCGTTCCTGGTAGTAAAACATGTGGAAACCAACAACAATGAAATGGCATGAAAAGTCCTCCTAAAGAGCTTTACACAGAGCATTACTGGAGCCCAGGACAGAACATTTAATATTGCCTTGAGTAGTTTAGGAAATCACTAACAAGTTAAAACGGCTATTGTCTTCAAGGATCAAGAGTGGTTTATTCTGATGGAAAAGTGAATGAGGATTTTTCCAGAAAGGAGCCATAGATATAAAAGCACAGAAATAGCCTGAGTTCTAGGGTATGAGGACATTAGGGCTGGGGTGCGGGCTCCACAGGGAGAGCTGGTGGCAGGGAGCCCTGACAGCGTGTGTTAGTGTGTTAGGAAGTTTGGAATTATTCCTGTGGAGAGCCATGAGATGGTTTGAAACCTTGAAAAGTGTCTTCCTAGGGCAGTGTGGCAGGTGCAGGTGGATTCAGGGGTCCTTGCCGTCATTCAGGTGAGAGAAGAAATAAAATTCCCTAGGTCCTGTCACTTGTGATTTATATTTATTCAAATAAAAGAGCTTTCCATGATGGAGTCCATATTTTTTTTTTCATATCATGGATCAACAGCTTCCTCTCCTCTTTGGCTTCTTTTTCCAGGGTTCCTCAACCTTCCACCCCAGCACACTCACATGAGCTTCCTCCCCTCACGTTTGGCAACGACCCCAGGCCCCCATCTCTCCAGCAGCACAGGCTCCAAATTTACAAATGGGGGAGGGGTTTGCCCTGAGCTGGTAGGAGAAATCCTCCACAATGGCAGGCATCTCTGTTTGGGGGAAAAGGTAGACTAAGACAGCACTAGGCTGCAGGAGTGGGTGGGAAGAGGAATAATAATTGTAATAAAGTGGTACCACTTTAGGGGGCAGAGTCACCCCAGGAGGCAGACATCCTGACAACTCTTTTTAGCGTCAACTAGCTCAGAAGTTCTCAAGTCCATTCAGGTCTACTTGAAGAAGCAAAACCTCCAACAGCCTCCCGGTGGAGTAGGATGAAGTAGAGAGAGGCAAGAGAACCAGTGGCAGCTAATTTTACACACACACACACACACACACACACACACACACACACACACTCACACATATAGAATCTAATTATATATGTATATAATTATATATGCATATATAAATATACTTTAAAAGAAATTTAAAATTACAGATTGAAGATTCTTCGCCACATTTCAGAATGAGTTATTCAGCAGGAAAATTACCATTTGAAGAAAGGGAACAATAATCACTGGGAGTTGGGGGAGTGCACTGAGAAAAATCCAAACAAAATGAGTTTTATTTCCTTTTTGGATGATGTTATGGGATGCTTGAGACCAAGGGATGGCTGTAGATATATTTATTTTCATTTTAAAAGGATGATATTTGAAATATGTTTATTTAATATTTAGTATTTAGACCTGGATGACTCCATCTGTTACTTTAACAGTTAGCAAACTTTTGCTATAAATTACCACAAGAGATATTTTAGGTTTTGCAGCCCATGGTGACGGGGGTAACTGTTCAACTCTGCCATTACAGCATGAAAGCAACATTGATTTACATAAAAGAATGAATGTGACTGGGGGGTCCAATAAAAGTTTCTTTACAAAAGCAGATGGCAGGTCAGATTTTGCCTACAGGCTGCAGTTTCCCAAGCCTTTGCCTAGCATGTTAAATAACAGTTGAGATTAACCTGGACTAAGGTTTCTAGGGAAGGCCGTAGGATCCCATCTGTGGCTGTGCTTTATTCAGAAATGTTCTCAACATTTAGAAGTCAAAGCAAGTTAATCATTTTTTTGTGTGTGTGAGTGATAAACACTGTTGAGAAATTGCTAAACTTTGACAAGACAATCTGGGTTCAAAATGGCTTGGATAGTTGAGCAATGAGCAAAAATGAGAAAGGTGAAATTTGGTAGAGCTAAAAAAATATCAAGTTGCACATTCCATATAAAGAGGAACTTTCAAAGCACAGAGGGAGACTTTGCCTGACAATAATTTGTGTGGAAAAAATTCCTTGTGCAACTGACCCAAATGGTTTGTAGTTAGCTAGTGATGGAGTGATGGGAGGTGGTACCCAACAATACTGAGGATACATCAGGCTGCACAACAGAATACAGTGTCCAAGGCAAGGGACACTGGGTTGAGTGTGGGATCCCACTGGGTTGAGTGTGGACCAGAGCCTACTAGCTGACTACACTTAGTTTTAGTTATCATGTCTTAAGTATTTTGATATAGAACAAAAGTCAGATACCCATTGTTTGGGACAAAGATAGAAAATCTGGTGTTTATTCCTAGAATTCTTCTATATAGTTTATATATGTACATTCACTGGAGAAGATATTTATCTTCTTAAAATTATTGAAATCTCTCATTTTGAATGTTGCAAACAATTTCTGCTCTTTTACAAGAAATGGGAGTGAGGCCTAGAAGTGCCAGGAACTCAGGTTAGTGCTGGTCTTGTGAACAATAAGACCCATTCTCTATTGGCAGTTGTTAGTTCTCTGTGTTGCTGTCTGTTATCCCCAGGCCTTCTATAATCTTCTGCTAAAATCATAACTTGAGCTCAGCAGGTCTTTGGGAATTAAAAAAGATATCTGTGGAAAGTGGCAGTAACCTGGAGAGGGTAGTTATTAGTTGGCAAGAGGTGAGCTGCAGGAGGAGAAGAGGCAATCTAAAGTGAGCCAATTGCCTGAGATAACACACATTAACAAGGATAGATTTGAAGAACACAAAGTGTGTCCCTGGAATTCCTAGAAACACACACACACACACACACAAAAACAACAACAACAAGAGAAGAACAAAAACATCACCCCGAATTCAAAAACTGAAATAATTCTCATAGGGAACTGGAGCACATATGATCTTTAAGCACTGGACCCTGATTTATTGTTATTTGGTTACTACATAAAAGGAAGAATGGACATCCATTTTAGGTACAGTAGAATTGGTGTCTCCCTTTCTCTATCCAGGAAATTTCTCAATATATGCAAGGGAAATGACAAACAATTCCGTCTTCAGAAGACAGAGCTATAACACAAGAGGAGGGGCTACCAAAAAACAGTGAATCAAGCAAGCAGAGTTGGTACAGAGGGAGAGAGAATACTGGAGGTCAGAGTAGTCATGACTCTACTACCTTAAAGTAGGATTAGTAAAGCTTATTTTCCAAGATGAGAAGAGTCCTTCTTGTTTGCAAAATAGGTGATGTGTACAGAATTTTAGGTGGGAGACCTAGGAGGCTCAGAGTGTCCTGGGGAGGAAGGAAGACTAACTGGGGAGTCACACAGACGACCACACAAGCTTGAGGCAGTCTGATTATGGGGCAGAAATTTCAGTGGAGAAAGAAGTCTTTCCATTATGAATATCTCTGGTATTGCCTACCAGTCTCAATAAGATGGGAGTAAATACTAAAGAACATACCCTTATGGCTAGGGGCATACAAAACAGCAAAATTGATTTGAAAGAAGTTCAGCATTTTAAAGAAATAACTACATATACACTTACTATATGATATATCATTCCACTTCTAGACATTTACCCAAGACAACTGAAATCTTGTCCCCAAAAAGACCTAAGCGAGATAATTCATTGCAGCTTGATTTGTAAGTCTCAGACTTGAAACAACTCAAATGTCTATTGATGAGTGAATGGATAAACAAATTGTGGTATGTCTTTATAGTGGAATACTACTCAGTAATTGAAGGAAGGATACACTTGCCAACTTGCATGAATATATTTAAAAAATAATTCCATGGAGGGGTAGGAAGAAGGAAACGAGAGGAAAGTTTTGTGGATCATGAATATGTTCATTATTTTCTTGCTTTTTATGATATTTGCATTGGTACAAACACATATGAAAACTTATCATAGCAGGCATTTTAAATATTTATAGTTTGCTTATATAAATCACAATTTAATAAAATTATTAGAAAATACTATATTAGTAGGGCTGTGATGACTTTAGACTCTAAAACATGGTCATGATGACTGGTTATAGTTCAAATAAGAGCAAGTGATTCAAATTCTCATTGTTTTAGAACAACTGAGTCATTAGAATCCCTATGATAATTAAATTGAATTTAAATTCCATCTTAAATAATCTCATCTTTCTGTAGGACTCCTATGCTATGAGAACTACTGCAATTTCAGATTCATTGCTTATTTGGCTGAGAATAAACAGCCCTCAGAGGCAAGACTTTTTGTTTGTTTGGTTTGTTTTGGTTTTTAATTTCCATCCCCATCCCCCATTCCTTCAGTGTTTAGAACAATAGGGTGATGATGATAGCAAATGTTAATAAATGCTTTGACTTAATGCATAATTAATGGGCCTGAACAATCTACTTTTCATTGCTTACTAAAACATCTGCTGATGGAGAAAACTCTTCCACAGGCATAGAATAATTTAAAAATATAAGGTAGAAGACATTTCAAAGTAGTAGATTAAGTAGTTTAAGGCATAGGGGAAAATAACTATTTCTTCTAGGTAAACTTGACTCCAGATATGAGAACAGAATTTTATTCTCTTTAATGAGTTTGATTAAATGAATGTAGGCATTCATTAGTTTAACTTTAGCACAGTGAGCAGTAAACAGCATAAGATTCTTGCTAGCAAGATACAAAGATGCAAAGATGCTGGGTAAGTTTTTTTTAACCACTGTTATCTTTGTTTCTGCATCTGTCATTTGATAATGACAATTGAATCCTCATAGGTTATGGTACATACCAGTGAAATATGCTAAGGTGAATGCTATGGCCTCAGATCTACCAGGTTGCTATGTCTATTTCCCTGGTGCTTAAATGTTGGCTGCTGAGAGTTCACAGATTGGGCCCTTTCTGCAATTGTTCTGGACTGAAAGAAGCAGTCTAACCCAAGGATACACCCACGGAGAGGCCTTGCAGGGGAAAGAGATCTGACACTCTTTTCACGGCTGAGACAGTTATGAAGGGACCTCCCTGCTCTAGCTCCTACAGGGCTGGCTGAAGGGTTGATGTATTTGCATTGACATCTATTTCCAGTGCCCAGTACTGTAGCTGTTACTCCTCAAAGCAGTTCTTGAGAGCACTTGCTGATGAATGTCTACCACGCTCTCAAGAATTGCTTTGAGATGAAGGGAACTGAGTCTCATTTACAAAAAGGTCTTTTCTGGTTTGTCCTCATGACTAATGCGCTTCTCTTTGGGGTCTTACTGAAGAGTACAGATGGTTAACCCAACCCCTCTACTACTGACGTCCCTGAACTCACATTTGGACTTCCAAGCTCTGTGAGAATGTGAAGTCGTGTTTAGCTTTTAATGATCACAGCTGCTGCTGCTTTATGCTGGCTTTATCTACCTCTTGTGCCATCCAGCCAATGCCTAATGGGTAAAAGTCAAATTGAACATTGGTTTACTTCTTATTGTACTTTTTTTGGTTCTGGATTTAGGTCTATCAATTCCTGGCTGCCTTGAGCATTCTGAATTCAAACTTTTTTGAATTTAAATTTTGAAAATCTGAATTTCCTAATTCAGATGGTTTGGTTTCTATGAACTATGCTAGAAATTGGCAAATGAATCAAAACAAAAAATGTTTGTGAATGTGGGGCTCACCGCAATGCAATGTACATTCTTTCCCTTCTGGAGGTGAATCTCTCAAGTCTAAGATTCCCCAGTTGCCCTTAGGTTCCTCTGAATATTGATTTTGTCCCTTGTATTTTATTCATCTATTCTAATTGTCCATGGAAGAAAATATGGTTTCATGTAAGCTACTCTATTGTTGCTATGACTAAAGGATTTTCATAAGGATTATAGCGCATAAGAATCATTTGAAGTGCTTGAAAAAAAACAGCTTTCTGGGTCCAAGAGCTGAAGATTTTGATTTATGTCTCCATATTTAACAAGGTGCCAGATTTATTTTGACATAGCCTTACAATCAAATTTGAGATCTTTTATATTCTATAGGTCGAAGCCTACCATCCACCTCTTGCTTTGTAATAAGACATATTTATCTTTTATTGACAACTATGTTATATAGTAAGCCAACAAGTAACATCATTACAAATTTATAGATTCCTTTTTGAGTGATAAGAGGATGTAAAAATCAAGGAATAAAAACTTACTGGGAAAAGGGAGATGAGGGGCAATTCTATTTACTGGGGTTTTGGAATTAACAACCAATTTGTCATGGGCTTTTCAGTGAATATTTGGTAGCTCCATAGTGGGTTCACATTCAAACTATTGGGATTCATTTGACATCAGCCTGCTTTAAATGTAATTATAATTGAATTGATTCAGTTTCTATCAAGACATTTTCAGATGAATTATTTTGAAATATAGATCTTGTAACTTAGTTCTTTACTATGATTTATAAGACAAGATTGTCTAAGGCTGGAATGATTCCCAATTTTCTCTCTTTGTGAGTGTGTGTGTGTGTGTGTGTGTGTGTGTGTGTATGTGTGTTTGGTATGATTTTGTTTTACAATTTTTGTAGTTGTATCTCTGCTGGGCTATTTCTATCGATAACTAGTATCTCAATGTCTCTATTTACTTTTCTGTTAAATGGAAAGGAAAATGCTTAGTGTATGATTCCACCTAATCCTTAAGGATCAATTGAGACTATTCTCATGAAATTGCTTTTTAAATAATAAAGCACTAAAATTTTTGCCAGTTACTTAAGGAGACAAATATAGTGTGGACAATAATATATATAGAAGGAGGGAAGCTCAAGCTTTGCTGAAAGTTGTTGGTTGTTCAATATGTGAACGTAAAAATATCAGTGAAAGAGTATAAAATGGGACTGGGCTGGATTAAGTCGTCTGTGTTTGCTAGGCCAGGTTTGGACTTGAGTTCATTAGGTTTTGAAGTCATTGCCTTAGAAAGGGAGGGTTGGTGGGATGGGGAAATATTATGCGGCATTAGGTTTAAAACATCTTAAGATGGAACAAAGGAATCAAACAGTTATTGAAATAATCCAAATGGGAGAAAATTAGGCTCTAACCTGGAGAAATTGAAAATGAGGGCACACTGGGGAAAGGGAAATGGAAAGGATCAGTCAGTTTCGGATATGAAGGGTGGATGGATAGGAAGATTTGTGTTATCTTTGCTTCTACATTTTGATGGCTTGGAGAATAGGGAACACAGGTGTGGCCCCAAATCTCAAAATTAATCTGGTTCAATCATTGCTTTTTTTTTTTTAACTATACCATTACAAGAGAGATTTTTGTGCCTCTAGGCAATTTCTTTTTCTCAAATTGCCACTGCATGTGTGTATTGGTTGTTTAAAAATTATAGCTATTAGATAGTCAATGTTTTTACCATATCCTATATTATGAGCCAACATTCCAGCTTCCATGTGTTCACTTTTAAACAAAACACATTTGCAGAATTTTTCTGACACTACATTCTATTACATGTGTGAGAACTAAATCTGGAAAAGTTTAACAGATAAATACCCATCCTTTTAGTTATGCACAGAGGATTAGCACAGGCAACTTCCATAAATGTTAATTATCTGACTCCTTGGCCGTTAACATTTTACCACATTCAGAGGGAGAGGTCACATATAAAGAGGAAGAAGAGAGACAAGTAAATTATTTCCATACAGCATATTGCATATCCATTAAATTTAAAAAAGACATTTATAAAGTGAAACAATGTCTTCCCAGTATAAATACAAAAGAACAAACAGTTATTTCCTCTTAAGTCTTTCAAATTTGCTTTGGCTGAGTGACCTTCCACCTGTGTTCTAAGTTGTTGGGATTTGAATTCTTGGTTGTATCTCCTGTGGATTGTCAATGTCTTTCCCCTCACTTGGTATTTCACTAAAGTGATTTCTATTTTTCAGAAATAATACTTGAATGGCTGTTTTTGGAAGGTGCTTTAGACCAGAGTTCTCAAGATATAGTCCCTAGACCCTCAGCATCAACATTATCTGAGAGAATTTGTTAGAAATGCAAATTCTTGGCCTTTATTCTAGAACTTCTAAGTTAGAAAGTCCAGTGGTGGAGCTTACTACTACTGTTTTTTAAATTAATTTATTTATTTTAATTAGGTATGTATGACAGCAGAATGCATTTTGATTTATTGTACAAACTTTTCATTTCTCTGATTGTACATGATGTAGCATCACATCATATGTGCAGTCATACATGTACCTAGATAATAATGTCCATGTCATTCCACCATCTTTCCTGCCCCCATACTCCCTTCCCTCCCCACCTCCCCTTTGCCAATCAAAGATCTTTTATTTTTTCTATCCTTCCCCCTTACCTGCACTCCACTCTCATCCCCCCCCCCCCACCGGCCCTGTTAGCTATTGGTTTTTAACAAGCCCTTCTGAGGATGCTGGTGGGTTCTCAAGTCTGAGAACCATGGTTTTTGACTTATGTTCAATCATGATAGGCCTACTTGGTAGAAATTGCCTTCTTTTCTAATGTCAAAACTGAGGCTTAATGAGATAAATTAATTTTTCCAAAGTTGTGCAGGTCTAGGATTTCAGAACATACTCCACCACTTCACCAGACTGACTTTTTCCAGTGTGCATTGACTGAAGATTAAATGTAGGCTGTGTCTCAGAACAAAAGCTCAGCTCATGACTCCTCAGGCTATATTATGAAAATACTTTGCCCATTTCTACCTCTTTCCTTCGTAAATAAAGCAGGCCTACAGATAATTTACCAATTAGTGTGTATGTTTGTGTGTGTGTGTATGTGTGTGTGTGTGTGTATGCGTGCAGAACCCTAAATATGATCAGTGAATCAATCTGCTAGCATTCAGAGCTATGAGACAAAACACTAAGCCATGATAGGTAAGTAGAAAGAAAAATCACTGGAAAATATCTTTAGAAAAGAAGGCATGCAAATAAAATAATATGCTTTAATAAATTGATTTGCCCTTTCTTTACAATCTCTAATATGTAAATCTCTACTGAATGGCTTTAGGGCTTTCCATGATGCAATTCAAACATTTGAATCTAAAAGTGAATAAATGTAGACATGTTGAATTTTCAGCTCCTAATTCCCAGCTTGCTCCTCATTTAACTTCTAGGAGTTGTATTTCCCTTTCTTCGTACAAGATTACAAAAGCATAGTTCCTCCCAGTTAAACCCCATGCATGTCGCTAACCCCACTTCTCCAAGGAAACCATCTTCTCTAAGCTTAGTTTGACTTTATTTTGCAAATATCTGCTGAAAACCTGGTATAGTCCCAATTTTGCACACTGGAAGGAACATAGGTGATAACCAGGACATAACTGCACATTCTCTTCCTTATAGCCTTTCCTTGGTAATGAAAGTCAGTCACATACAAATAACAAATGTAAACAAAGCAGCAGTGTGATACATCTCATGGAGAAGCATCTTGCTGTTAGAATTGCTACAGATTCAGGGATCAGATTGAGATGTTTTCATTAGAGTGACCTTAGAAAAATTAATCCTGAAAGTTGAAAGCCTGGGGAGGACCCAGAGAGAGGGCCAGGAAGGGCCAGGAAAGGACACATTATGCTTAAATAGACCCTGTTTTCCCACCTGTCCATCTCCTTCCCTCGTTCTCTGTTCCTACTCCCTGCAAAACACAGAAACATCAGTGTGTATCTGTGTGGTCCAGTAATTGAGAGTTAGAACTCATGCACACTTGAGTTATACTTTCTTTTCTGTTTTCAGTCTTCTTAGATTGGGGGCCTGTATTCTGAGGTAAAGGAAAGAGTGAAAGTGTCTCACCTGCCTTTATGAGCTCTATTGACTTGTGTAAAATATTAACCTGACTTCATAGGAAAGAAATGACGTGGGTGAGGAAAATGCTAATTGGTGAGAAAGAAGGAGAGACAGGATTTCAAGCTGGCGTGGATCCTGGCAACCTGGGGAGAGCTCTGCAGCTGGGAGGCTCTCTGGGTGCTGTGCTCATCTATATTCAGTGGCAGTCTGTGTTCCCGACATGAGCGAACTGAAGAACTTAGAGCTGGTGCCAAGAGCTCCTTCTGAAAGCAATTATCAGGATTCACCATATGATTTCAATTCTTTGTGGACCATAAAAGAGACACTTCACCATTTTTTGAAAAGGGATATGAGCAGGAATGTTGGTAGCTTATGCATTATTTAGAGCCTGCCATCCTGCTTGGTCTCACAAAGGAGAATGACAGCATTGTCACATGGGGTTTCAGTGATGGTGGAAATAAAGATGTTGGATTTTGTAGCTTCTCTGAATTACCTGTAATCTGGCGACCTATAATTAGCTTGCTGAGGATATCAAACCTTCAATTTTTTCACCTATCACTGAAGGTAGGTGTCTGGTATCTCATTATATAAAAAAAAGTCATTATCACACATATTTGAGAAATGTAGTATAATGATAACAAAGTCATCAACCGCGGCTCATGTTTTGTCTGTAGTCAGGAATATGAAAGTTTAAAGGACATTGCATGAACACAGCTGATAGCAGGGTTTGACTTACTCCTATTTCTAAAACTTCCACAGAGAGCTATTTTGCTTTGTTTTGAGACATTTTCAGTGAAGTACTTAGAAGTTTGGGAGAGATTGTTGCATCAAGTCACATTAATAACATGCTTGCCCGCAGCACTATTTTGAAGTGTAATAGTTGCTTTCCTTTCCTGTCCTTTGACCGTTCATGGGTCTTTTTTTAATTGTTCATGAGAAAAAAGCTCAGATTGGAAACCACTGACTCAACCCTGGCCCTCCATTCTGAGCAGTCACTAGGCTCTTCTCCTTCCTCTTGTGTATACCTCTAGAAACTTGACCCACTATGTGTTAGTCTGGGTTCTCCAGAGAAACAGAACCAATAGGGTGATTATAGGCATCTAAAAGACAATTTATAATAGATGATTGTCTTGCAGGATTATGGAGGCTGAAAAGTCCCATAGAATGACATCTGCAAGCTTGAGAACTTGGAAAGTTAGTGTTGAAACTTTCATTCCGAAGCTAAAGGTTCAAGAACTCAGGAGTGGAGGATGAAGGGACTGCTTATATAAGTCCCAGAGTCTAAAAGCCTGAGAACCCAGATCTCCAGTCTCCAAGGGCAGGAGATGAACATCCCAGCTCAAAATAAGAGAAGATGTCTTCTGTTTCCTATATTGAGGCCCTCAATGGATTGGATGATGCTCACATTCAGGAGGGCAATATTCTTCACTCAGTCTACTGATTTAAATTCAAATATATTCAAGAAACCCATGCATAGACATATACAAGCATAATTTTTTACCAGCATTCTGGGCTCCCTGAACCCAGCCAAGTTGACACATAAAATGAATCATCCCGTATCATCCCCTCCTCACTTCTCTAACTGGTCCCCTCTTTCCTTGGTTTCTTTAGATTCCTGTGGGCTTTCTCCTTTCTTTGACACAGAATGTAAACTTCATATTACCAGATTCATCTCTGAACCACCTTTGGTCACATCACTGCCAACTCGGAAATCTTGAATAATTTCCATTTGCTTCCCAAATAAAGTAAAAACTCCTCTGTGTAACACTAGGGCCATCCTACAAAGTAGGGCCCTGTTGATTGCTTCTTCTTAGTGCATACTATGTTATAGGTGGCCTCTGCTAAAACTTTCTTATTGACAAGCATGCTTTTATTTGGCTAATTTATTTAGTAATTAATTTTAAAATTAAACAGTTCCTGGGAACTAGGAGATATTTATTGCCATGATCACTAAGGATTCAAATTATAACCACTCCTTGGCATCCATAATATGTAGAACGAGGCTACTTCCGTGAGCAAAAACTGGCTTGGTGCTCATTATCTGGTATTTTCCCTTTGAACTTATATGTATGACTTGTATTTCACAAAACCTACCTACAACAATATTAATGGTTCAAAATAACATACACACTTGTCTTATGGTTTCTGTAGGCCAGCAGTTCAGATACAACTAAGTTAAATCCCTTAGTTAGGGTTTCATGTCTGTAATCAAGAAGTCATCCAGTTTGGGCTGGGTTCTCATCTGAAGGCTCAATCAAAAATGGTCCTGCTTCCAAGCTTCCTTGGTTTGTTGGCAGAGTTCATTTCCTTGAAGTTGTGGGACTCACGGCAGCCTGCTCCTTCAAAGCTGGCCATGGAGAATGAGGGACCTGGTAAGATAGGCTCTTTGCTCTTTTGCTCATAAACATGTTTTTAATCACGGTTGACATTTTTTATTGGCTAGAAGCAAGTCAAAGATCTTGCTCACACTTAGGGAGAAGATATCACACAATGGCAACACCTTAAGTATCATGAGAACTCTTTAGAATTTGTGTGCTATACTCTATATATTACATTTTTGGCTTCTTTTATGGTATTTTTATATATCTTGATCTTTGAATACTCTGACTTTCTCCTTAGATTTTTTTTTAGCTCTGTGGGTTCAATGACTGTTTATTTATGATTTACTGTGGCTGCATGCTTGGAGCAAAGCATATCTGGATTAAACAATTTATGAATCCAATAGATCACTAGATGCTTATATTTTTCTGTAGTTTTTCTTTGTGTCAGATTGTAAACATTTAAAAGTAAGAGCAGAAATAGTACTTATTTTGCATACTACCTGATTAGGAACCAAGCAATTTTATACTATTTTATACTATTGTCACTTGTTAAATAAATATTTAAAGATATTGAAATTAATAAATGCTAAAATTTGTGAGATGACTTATATTCTTGCCTTCAAGATCACACAACTACCATAAGCTATGAGATAAATTATATGAAAGATGCCTCCATATCCTTAGTTTTCTAGGAATGTTATGTTGCTGATATTTGGGCAAACTATTTTTCTTAATTTGCATGAAACATTAACAGTTGTGGAAAGCTGAGAAATATCCTGAATAAGAGCACTAGATAAAAGATGTATTTCTGGACTAAAGTAATGTGGACAACCATTGCCATAGGTAGGGGAGGAGGATGCCTGGGAAGGGAGAATAAGAAAGATAATTCAACCTTTAGTGAAAGGATTTTCCAAATGATTCTATTGGGGTATCTGGTATCTTAAAATGTTATAAAGAGTTCAAAATTCCATTATCCAAAGAGTTTAAGGGATTTTAAACAGATTCCCTTAGAATATACTCTTTGGATTTTTTAATAATATTAATGAATATTATACACATCCAAAGGGAATATTTAACATTCAACTTCTCTGAAATTATTTTTTCTTGAAGACTATGTGTGTGCACTTGTGTGTGAAAAAATAATTAGAAAATTTCCTGGTTGGGTTAAAAAAAATAAGTTAAATTAGACGGAATAAAACAAAATGACATCATAAATTCCACCTTGACTCCTACATTGTTTGAGGGAACAAAATATTAATCATAGTTGTGTGGACGTGAGTGGGGTTAAGGACATCTGTGTGCATTAAGAAAGGAATAGAGACGTTTCTAAGCATCTGTGTTTGCATTTTGAATTTAGATAACTTAAACACAGCTTATCCATTAATTAGCAAATCTATGAGGGAAAGATCCATGGTCACTTTAGCAACTTGGTCAAGTTTCTACTAAACCATTTGAACATGTAGTGAATGTAAAAAAAAGTACGCATTATTTTTGCCATTAATTGAATGATATTATCCACATGTACCTATATGAGGCCCAGAAGCTAAAGCAAAACACATTTCTTCTGTATCGTGTCATCTTCTGTGTCCTGTCAACCTGTTTACTGAAAAGGGCATGGGGCTTTTCTGTAATAATCAGAGGTTTGCTTTACTAAGTCCTAAGGATGTTTTATAAACTTGAAATTGATTGTTAAAAAACAATCCCAAACAAATACATTTTTTAAAGAATGTTTACTCTAGAGAATTGTTTGTTTTCTTAGAGGAATAAACTGTGTTGGTCTGGGAAGCTGAATTTGTTCAACTACCTTTTGAAAATTGACCTGTTGAACACAATTTTACTGACCTATTTATAATTAACCATCTGATATATATGACATCTGAAATTCTTTTAAGGTTTAAATTTTATTTAAAAGCATTCCCCCCAAAAAGCATTCCTCAAAATATAAGTCTATACAAGTAAATATTGTAAGGGTTTTTAATGGAATACCTTCAAAAAACAAAACACTGTTTTTCCCTTAAAGATGAAAGTGAAGTTCTAAATCTAAACAAAGGAGATAATGGTGATACTTTTAACAGAAATGGCAAAATAAGACAGAAACATTTGATTTGGAAGAATGGTGGATGGACAGGATAATATATTTAGTTTTAGAAATGTTGACTTTGCGGGAAACTTGGACTCGAAAGTGGAAATATTCTGATGTCACTTTGGGAACCAAAGCGCTCAGTAAAACAGTCTTAGGGGAAGAGAGACATGTGTATCTGATACAGTCAATCCTGAAAGGGAGGTATTCATTATAAGGAAATGGTGCATGTGATTACTGAGTCTGAGAAGTCACACAATCTGCCATCTGTAAGCTGGAGACCCAGTTAAACCCAGGGCATAGTTTGAAGACCTAAAAGCCAGAGAAGCAATGGTGTAGGCAACAGTCTGAGGAATATCAAGGGCAAGAGAAGACTGATGTCCCAGATAGGCAGGCAGTCAGAGGGATTATGCACCTCACATTCCTACCCTTTTTGTTCTATTTAGGCTTTCAATGGATTCGACTATGCCCACCCAAATTGTGGAGGACCATCTGTTTTTACTCAGTCCCTCATTGCAGATGCTAATCTCTTCCAGAAATACCTTACACATGCAAACAAAAATAATGTTTGAACAGAGAGCTAGGCATCCTATGGTCCAGTCTCATTGACATATAAAATTAATCTTAACAAGGTGCTTGAGAAAAATTTTGTAAACAGCAATCTGGAATGCGGGTCTTTTTCTGTGAATGCTTCAACTAATGATGAGAAAAAAAATGAAGGAATCTTGGATGTTTGATGTCAACATTTCAAAATATATCTCATAATTGGTGATTTAAGATTGGAATCATTGAAATTTACAAATGCTTTAAAGTTTCATACATTGAAAAATCTGCATTTCATACATCTTTTAAACAAAGGAATAAATAAAGAACTATCTCGGTGTATATATGGTCAACACTTAGTGTTGGGTTGTGAAGTTAAGAAATACTTTGTATCTTTTCTCATAGTAATATTACAACACATAAGATATTTTATTTTGTAGGTGATATTTAGGTAGCAATTGATTATTTCTGATTCAATAATTAATGTTATACCAAGGTATACTAAGGTTAGAAATTCCTCTCTTTTTCTCAGGTATTTTTCCTTTTTATTTTATTTTATTTACTTATTTTTTGGTATCAGGAATTGAAACCAGGGGCACTTAGACATTTCCCCAGCCCTTTTATATATTTTATTTAGCGTCAGGATCTCACTGAGTTGCTCAGTGCCTTGCTAAGTTGCTGAGGCTGACTTTGAACTCACAATCTTCATGCCTCAGCCTCCTGAACTGCTGAGATTACAAGCATGCTCCACTGTACCCAGCTCCTTTCTATTTTTTTAAGTTACCATTTCATTTTTTTTTGTTTCTGTCAGTAATGAATTTAATGCTAGTATTAATAAAATTCTAAAGTTAGCTAATTTGTAAAGACATGTGGCAGACACAAAGGTAAACAGTACATGGCCCTGAGCCTACAGTTAATGTGACCCCTAGTGGAGTCTGAGAATTTCAGTGGGAATGCGGAGGTGGGGATGGAGCAGTATGACATAGAGTATTCATGCTCTGGTGTAAGGTCACAA
The DNA here is from genome assembly GCF_052094955.1 of Ictidomys tridecemlineatus. Lineage (NCBI taxonomy): Eukaryota > Metazoa > Chordata > Mammalia > Rodentia > Sciuridae > Ictidomys > Ictidomys tridecemlineatus. The sequence continues at coordinate 135,451,107 of NC_135482.1, forward strand.
GCTGAATCTCAGCTTTGATATTATGAACTATGCCATAATCTTAGGCAAGTTAATTTTTCCTAATTTCAGTTTCTTTATTCTAAAATGGAGATGAAGTTCTTTTTTTAGGGTTAATGGGGATCACTGAAAGTATACCTAAAGTACCAATAGTCTAACACAAAGTAGGCAATCTTAGAATCAGTGATTCTGAGTAGGGAAATGTGTGAAGCTGTCATGAAGGAGAATACAATTGAGCTGATCTGAAGCTTTTGATAGAGAGCTGATTGAATATTCTCAAAGCAAGCAAATTGTAATAAAAAATAAGGGAAGCTTGCTAGTGTGTTATATATTGAAACAGTATGGACAAAAATATGGAGAAGAGTAGTTGCCCTTGGTAGTTCACCCTTCAAAGCTGAGTTTTCTGGTACATATTGTTCGGGCACAAAATTAAGCTTTAATTTAGCTGCATGGTTTTGAGAAAATTACATAACCTTTCCAATCTCTTTCCTCAGCTTTAAATGAGGATAATGAATTCTGCAGCTGACTGTTCTTAGTGCTCACTATAGAATGACTATTATTTTATTAATATTTGGATGAGATTTTTGATAGGCAAAAACAATGAGATATGAAGAAAAAAACACTTTGGGCAAAGTAATAGTGTGAATGAAGACAGAAACGTGAAAAAAATCTGCTCATTGGGAAATTTCTTGGGTTATCTGAAGTATAAGAGATAAGAAGGGAGATGTTGGAAGGTAATGCTAGCAAGGTCAGTAGTGAATGCAGGTTGTATCCTTTAATGTTGATTTGTATTTAGTCCATTTAGAAAATGGACAGAGAAGTAACAAGATCATACTATGTTCTGTAGGATGATGTTTCTATCTTCTCTACAATTTTTGTTCCAGCATGCTGCCAAATCTTTGAGTTTGGCTGTGAGGATGGCCAAGAAGCTAGTTAGATGCCTAAGAACTTCATGGAAGACTTGATCAAAGACAGGAAATGGAGCTTGGATCTGACTGATGGTGCTAGCCTGAATGAGTGGCATCATTTACAAAGACACAGACCAGAGGAAAAGGGTCATATGTTAGAACAGTGGGGACAAGAGATGGAGCTTTGGAAACAGACTTGGGAGAAGGAGTAGAAAATTCAGTTGATGATTAATGACATCCGATTTAGATCATTGCGAAAAAACTTAAAGCTAGATCTAGAAAACCAGAATTCATTATTTTGGGTAAACTAGTCGAAGGCAGTGTGGGTAAGACCAACTAGAAATGTTTACAGATGATGAAATGGGCTTCCTTGCTGAATAAAATTGCTCCAATGCAGCTCAGGTTTGTGGCCCTAAATTAATGTCTCTTGGTTTTCTTCTTCCTGTTGGATGCTCTTTTTATCCCAAATTTAGAGAGTGCTCTTTTTTTCCTTTTGTGTTTGCATCTTTAGCTCATTAAGTCCTTTTTATTTGCTCTGTAACTTCCGTTAGTTATATCTTTCAAGCTATCCAACCCACAAACACTTATTAAGAAATAGACAAGATGTAAATGTGAGGCAGACATATTTGCTGTTCTCATGGATGAAGACAGACATAATTCAATAATTAAAATGCAATACACATTATGATATCCAAGTGTGGGCTATTAGGGGAAAGAGGCAAGTGACATAGTCTGTAAAATAGGGAGGGTTGAGAAAGCTGGGGGTAGAAGATGAAGCCTGATCTAAGTCATAAAGAAGAAATAGGAGTTATTCCAGAAAAGTGGCAAAGTAAGATGAAGTACATGGTCAAGAATTTCCTGGAAAGAGAACAGCATAAAGAAGAATAGAAAAAAAAAAGCACTTAATATCATTTCATATTTGGTTCAGACCCAAATCTCCCTAATTGTCCCAGGAATGTTTGTGTAGCTATTTTCTTTTCTCAAGCAGGGATCCAATTTAATTTCATATATTACATTTGTTTGTTATGCTTTTATGTTACTTTTAGCCTGAAGAAGTCCTTTAAACTGCCTTTTAAAGAGTTTTCTGAATTCATATGATTATTTCTTCATGATACCCTTTAACTTGTTCCTCTATCCTGAAGTCATTAATAAACTAGAAGATAGAGTGTTAGGTCTAAAAGCTTGGTGAGTTTCAGATTAAAAATTATGACACTATAGTTAATGTAGATGATCTCATATTGAAAAACATCAAAAGGGATACAGTAACACCTTCTCCCTCGATCAGTGATATAAAATTTCATTATTAATTAAGGGGCTGACCATGAGGTCATTCTATAAAGTAGATACTCTCTCTTTTCAATCATTAAACAACCTGTGTAATGACAAATGTTAGGAGAAAAATGCTTCATAGATCTTTTCTATTTCTGCATATTTTGCAAGTAGAGGCATTGATTACTTTTGTTCTGAGTTTTTTTTTTCTATATTTATTTTTTTTCTATATTTTCATAGCATACAGCCTAGGAAGATTGAGATAGAGTTTTCTTCCAGAACCAAGGGGAAGATAATAAAGATAATGTGTCCTTCAGTGAAATAGGTTGAATAGGTTTTCTTTTAATAAGTTTGGAGTTCCTAACCTAAGAAGCAAACCTACTGCATGCTTAACATTTAGCTGAGTTATAATCTATCCTTTGGAGACATTGGAGAATCAGTACAAACCTGGTAATGCTGCTGAATAATGAAATCATTTCACTCTGACCCAGAAGTTTCCAGTCTCCTCCATTCCCCATAGAACCATGCAGGCTCACTTAGCCTTTAAGCTGTGTAGAATCTCTGACACTTCACAGTTCTTTACCACCAATTGTTCACCTAATGCTGAAATTTAAACATTATTGTTTCTGCATTTTTAATTGTCATTCATTTTTCCAAAAAGAGGAGACTCTTGTATTCCCTCCTTTTGGATTACTCATTTGAAGTAAATAAAAATATCTCCTCAAAAAGTCTCACTTCCTTTTAGTAGGAATTGGTATATAGAAACTCAGACCTAAGCTCTAGATATTTCTAAGTTTTCTTACTGGGCACAGTTAGCAACTATATTTTTAATAGCTGTGAATTCATATTGATATTTTAATTTTAACATTGTAGGGGTTTTCTCCTAACTTTATTTTCTATTTATACCTTTTTGTCTTACTTTATCAATCTTGATAAACTTCTCTTCAGTACAATAATCTAATTCTCTCGAGTGACTCTTGAATATCTGGCTGCGTAGTTCTGGAGATGGGGACAGATCTTGACAGGCTGACTGACCCAATCTGCAAACAAGTGGATTCTTACCTCCTAAAAGAGGCTGCGTCTCTTCCCATAGGAACATGTTTGGCACATTAGGAAAAGCTTCATTCGATTCATTTCATACAATAAACCCAATCTCTGAAACTGAACGGTATCCATCCTTCTTACTTCCCTGAAACATCAGAACAAGCTCCTGTGGGTTTGTTTACTTCCATTCTTGACCTCTTATGTCCAGTCTATTTTTAATAACAGATAATAAGTGTTCTACAGTATCTCCACAAATTAAAATCGGACTGACCTGGAGGTTATGCTGTTATTTACCATGAAGGAAGAAAACGTCTGACCATTTAAAGGATGACTTGATTTTTTTAGCAGATAAAACTTCTAAACATATTGAAAATATCATTTAGATTCTATGAGACATATATATCACTGTAGATGCATAAGATTAAGGAAAGGTTTCTGATCTGACAAGCAAAGAGCTTAGAAGTTGTCAATCTTGATCACACAGGAACAAAGCTGAACAAACTGAAAATCAACAACACTATCTAAATCTATCAGAGAACTATGGTCATAGGGCAAACTACCATCCTAGTTACCAGGGCTTAACCAACCTATGAAGGCAAGGAAATACCCAATTCCAGCTCCATCGATTCTTCTTGTCTCACCCGAGGAAGGAAAAAACTAGAAAGAATTTATGAAGGTCACAACTCAGGGGCACAGGTTCACTAAAAGACTGAGATGTAGTAATTGGATCGTGAATATTTAACTTCTAGTTCTCCAGCCTTATCACCACATAGATAGAGCTGTTGTGTGAAAACAGGGGATTATTATTATTGCACAACTGCAAAGCCTAACTTTATTTTAGGAGGCAGTTTCTAGGGAAATCCAAACACAAGGGAAAGAATACAATGACGCTAGAGCAAATTTTAGCCTCTGACACCCACAGTGACAGTAAATAGCAAGCAGCCTAATTCCTAATTCCCTATCTACCTTAGTTCCTTTCACTAGATATAACGTGTCTGGCTTTCAAGAACACAAAATTGTAAGGTATGCCAAATGGCCAAAAGCACAGACTGAGAGACAAAACAAGTGGCAGAACCAGATTTAGGTAAGGAAGAGGTATTGGAATTATTATATTGGGAATTTACAATAACTAATTAACATGTTAAGGGAGCTAATTGAAAATGTGGATGACATGCAAGAACAGATGGGTAACGGAAGCTGAGAAGTGAAAACTCTAAGAACCACAAGACAACGTTAGCAATTAGAACCAGAGCAACAAAATAGAGAATGCCTTTGATGGGTTCACCAGAGGCCCGGAGAGTCCTATGGAAAACAAAGGTGAGCTTGGAAATATGTTGATAGAAACTTCCAAAATGCAAATACCAAGGAAAAAAAATAAGGAAAACAATGGAGCAGAATGTCCAAGATGTGTAGAGTGGCTACAAAGGTGTAAAATACATATAATGGCATTACCAGAGGAGGAGAAGAAAGAGACAGAAGAAATATGTGAAACAATAATGCCTGAGAATTTTCCAAAATTAACAATAGATACCAAATGATAAATCCATAAAGTTCAAACTCATGAAGCCCAAATCATGAACACAAAGCAGCATCATATTTAAACTGTAGACAATTAAAGATGAAGAGCTGGGTGTGGTGGCACATGCCTGCAATCCCAGCAGCTGGCTAGGGAGGTCAAGGCTGGAGAGGATTGCAAGTTCAAAGCCAGCCTCAGCAATAGTGAGGCATTAAGCAACTCAGTGAGACCCTGTCTCTAAATAAAGTACAAAATAAGGCTGGAGATGTGGTGCAGTGGTTGACTGCCCCTGAGTTCAATCCCCAGTACAAAAACAAAACAAAACAAAAAAACCCCCAAATAACCTATAATTCAGTGATTCAGTGTCTGGTTAAATTATTTCTCAAAAGTGAAGATGTAATAAAGATTTTCTTGAACAAAAATTGAGGAATTGTTTTTCCCACAATAGGTTTGCCTTGTAAGAAATATTATTTCCTTAGAAAGAATGAAAATGATATAGGTCAAAGGTCTTATCTGCACAAAGAAAGAAAGAACATTAGAGAAGGAATAAATTAAGGTAAGATAGTATCTTTTCTTTTTTTTCTTAACTGATCTAGTAGATAAAATTTTATTCAAAACAATAATAGCAACATTATTAAGTGATTATAGTTTAAGTAAGATAATTGACACCAATGTTCTGAGAGATGGAAGGGAGGAGTTGGGAATCCATATTGTAAGATGCTGTGCAGGAAAGAGTATTGATATTTAAAATGGACTTAGATTTTGAAAAGTTATTTTATAATCTGTGTAATGATCTATTGGAAAAAGATAAAATAAAGGTATTCATATTCAAAGCCAACTCTTTCAGTGGTCACTTTTGAATTCAGTCTCTGATGATGCACAGTGTTCTCCTCAAGAACTTGGTGATACACTGTTATTTTACTTTATTTGTTTGTTTATTTATTTATTTTTGGTGCTGGGGATTGAACTCAGGAACTCTTGACCACCGAGCCACATCCACAGCCCTATTTTGTATTTTATTTAGAGACAAGGTTGTTGGGAGTTGCCCCAGCTCCAAAGAGTAACTTCCCCATCCCCCAAGAAGAGCCCTGCTGGCTCACATGATCCTTACCCACCAATCAGACTAGCCCTGCTGCTCACCTGATCCTTACCCACCAATAAAAAAGCACCCCATGCCAACTGTCAAACCACCCTCGACTCTATAGATATGCAGAACTGTTCCTCAATAAACGGGCATTTGCTCTGACAATGACCAGCCTTGTTCATTCTTTCAAAGGTCTTATTGAGTTGCTTAGAGTCTCACTTTTGCTGAGGCTGGCTTTGAATTTGAGATCCTTTGCCTCAGCCTCCGGAGCCACCAGGATTATAGGTGTGGGCCACTGAGCCTGGCAATAGACTGTTATTTTAAAGGAAATCACAGAACTAAAAACCAATGGTGCTAGACTTACGTGGTTTGCTGATTTTTGACTCTTTTGTTAGGAAACCTGAAACATTGCTGAACTTGTCTGACATGCCATCTTCCATCCCTTTCCCATAATCATTTGGTTCCTGTGTTTTAAAAGAGTGGTGCAGACATTGTGTCCAGGCATTTCTCCCATATTGCTGAGACCTGTAAGTTTTGGTGCAAGCACTGTTGATGTTTGTAGATGCAGAGGCAATGATGACTATTTGACCCATGAGGATTATCTGATACTAGGAACGTACAGTCCAATTTAAAAGATATTAAAATCATCTTTAAATTTTAAAATTTAACTCTAAACTGCATCTTAGAATTGATGAAATATAGTGAGCTAAGTTGTATAACTCCTATGCTTTAAAGTCTCACATGGATGCTGTGAGGTCCCACTCAGATTTTCTATAAAGAAAGGTCTTCTGCTAATCCAAATTACCTCCATTACCTACTTTCCAGCCCCTTATTGTGAATTATCATTCACATATCATAGAAAATATTCGGCCTTTGGTTCTTTGGGAATGGCTTATTTTGCTTAGCATAGTATTCTCCAGTTCCATACATTTACTGGCAAATGCCATAATTTCACTCTTCTTTAAGGCTGAGTAATATTCCATTGTGTATATATGTCACATTTTATTTATCCATTCATCTGTTGAAGGGCACCTAGATTGGTCCCATATTTTAGCTATTGTGAATTGAGCAGCTATAAATGTTTATGTGGTTGTGTCACTGCAGTATGCTACTTTTAAGTCCTTTGGGTATAAACGGAGGAGTGGGCTCGTTGAGTCAACTAGGGTTCCATTCCAAGTGTTCTGAGGAATTTCCATACTATTTTCCAGAGTGGTTGCACCAATTTGCCATCCTACCAGCAATGTATGAGTGTACCTTTTACCACACATCCTTGCCAAGATTTGTTGTTGCTTATATTATTATGATTCTGATACTAGTAAGATACAGTCCAATTTAAAAGATATTAAAATTAAAAATTCAGCTAATTAATTAATTAAATTCATTAATTACACTTAAAATTTAACTTTGACTGGAGTGAGATGGAATCTCAGTGTAGTTTTGATTTGCATTTCGCTAATTGCTACATGTTGAACATTTTTTCGTATATTTGTTGATTGATTGTATTTCTTCTTTTGTGAATTATCTTTTTCAGTTCCTTTGCCCATTTGTTGATGGGGTTATTGGATTTTTGCTGTTAAGATTTTAGATTTCTTTATATATCCTAGAGGGGAGAGAAGGGATGGGAGGGAAGGGACAGGAGGAGGCATAGGGGTAGGAATGATAGTAGAATGAATCCGACATTATTACCCTATGTGCATATGTGATCACATGACCAGTGTAACGCTACATCATGTTGAATTGTTTGGTCTAATTGTTTAGACTAATGAGAAGCTATACTGCATTTACGTGTGATATGTCAAAATGTATTCTGCTGTTTGTGTATAACTAATTAGAACAAATATATATATATATATATATATATATATGGAAAAAAAAGAAAAGCTTCAATGTCTAGCCCCTGGAAGAGCTGTCAGAGCTGTCAGTCCATTGGGATTCAGGGATTCTATAGTTATAGACTGGACCACATTCAGGGACCTATGGAGTCAGGAGTCTGAAGGCCTGGCCATGTCTGCACAATGTGGGGCCCCCTCTTATTGGCCATATTAGCTTCAGAGCTCCCTGAAGGGATCCCTGATCACCTTCTTCAAATCAGTGCCATTTTATAACTTTATATGAAATCAACCAAATTATCATATTGGGGCATTTTCTAGTTTGTCATTTATCTGCTATTTCCCCACCTCCTCACGTAAGACTCTCAGTTCCATGAAGGTACATCTGTGAGCCCAGTAAATGCTGGTCAGAAATAGGCCATGATCTAGAAGGGTGCCTGTTACCACCACCACACAGTCCTAGGGGATCTGAGCGACGTGAGAAAACTCCCTATAAGGCACGATTCTCCCAGATCTGGCCTGGCTTGGGAGAGTCTGTGCACAAGATACAGACTCTCTATCAGGCATCAGCTATTTTATTTCTCTTTGGCATTCTTTGAAGCGCTTGTCCAATTAAAGGTTGAACACTGATTAGAAGATGGATGCATCGATCACCATATTATAAATTTTTCAGAACAGGCTGAAAATTCACCCAGTCTGTGTGGCTGCAGATGTCACATAAACTGGGCTGTTCATACCCAGCAGCCCCTTGAAGAGGGCCGTCTGGCCCATGTAGTTCTCAAAGTGGGTTGGAATCAGATTGCCCTGTGAATGTCTCAGACACTCCTGGCCCTCACCTTCTGCTGTGTGCTCTCCTGGAAGACTTCCAGTTGTAGCACTCTCCTGGAAATTTAGTAGAAAATGCTGAGAGCACCTTTATCTTAATCTTGTATTCTTGCTAAACTGACTGAGTTCAATAGCAGCTTCTGGAAAGCATTCTAATAATCTCTAGCGTGTTTCAGAAGCATTACTCACATTATCACAGAAACATGTCTTGCTCCAGAAATGTATTTACAGTTCCTTTTTAGAAACACAGATGCAGTCTAGGTAAATAATACAAAACAATTTTTTTTTCTTGCCAAGGGAAAAACGCTGTTTTTGTATTTATCTATTTAAAAAGCAAATGAAATCATTCATACTGAAGGAGGATGTTATGATAGAAGGAGATCTTAGACTTGCTCACTTATTAATCTATATATTTATTTATAACTATGTTTTCAAGTTTATCCCTGTAGAAGGCCCATCTTAATTCAGATTGATTATATTAAAGAAAAATATTGTCTTAGCTCTTCTATAGTTAAAGAGACAGGGCCACTGTTAATTTACCATCTAGCAGTGTGCTATTTAAAAAAAAAGTGGGTTTAAGTAATTCTCAGGATGAGGAATATGAAGGCTTAGCATTTAGAGATTATTTATCTATAAAGTTTTAACTTATTGGGAATATCAAATTGTAAATAATTCCCCTTTGATGAGACAGAATTTGAATGCGTACATAACGATACTGATACTAAGATCAGGCCTCTTCTTGTTCTTGTCCCTGTAACTCAGGATGTAAGATCTATACCATTTATAGTTCAATGGTCATTTTCATTATGGCAATAGATTGTGGGATGACTCATTGTTATTGTACCTCAACTACACCTGCATGATTTAACATATATGGTTGAAGCAGTTTAACCTTCAAGTTATTGATGCAAATCTGTAAAATACTGGATTTGAGCCAAGTGTGTGGCTTGTGGTGTATACTCAAGAAATAAATTCTGAATGAATGTGTCCTTGCCTCTGAAATTCCATTTACAATATTGAGATGGCATAAAAATTCCACTGAGTCCCATTGCTCAGGTGATTGGAGTTGAGGGAGGCATTTCCAGTCTGGACCTCCACAGTATATTTGCCAAAGAGCTCTGAGTGAACTTGAAGCAGCTGGCTAAGGTAGAAACCCTAGATATGGCTATTGGATTCATCTTCGATCTAAGAGGAAAGAAAACAGTTCCATGTGGGAATTCTGCTGATTCTCACAGGAGTTTTTCACTTCCGTGCATGGGCCCAGAGTCTCTGGAGACCCAGCTGTCTGAACCGGTCTGAAATGAAATGTGCAGATTTTGGCGCCCCAGGTATTTCTTGTTCTGCTTCGTAGTCTCAGAGAGACAATCCAAGAATGAGTCAGAGGGAGGTTTTAAGGCTGACAGGAGCTGCATCTTGGGCTCAGCTGTATGAATCGGGGAACAGGATGAATGGATTGCTAGCCCACTGATGTGCTGCCTGATCGGCCTGGCATATGTTATCTGACACCCCAGTCCTGGAATGCTGCTAATGGCTGCCTGAAAAAATATAAAATCTAATGGAAAAGTAGCCCACTGAACCAGAAGGAATCAGCCGTTCATTCTACCTCTATTGGAATTGATCTTAAAAATTAAAAGCAAGCCCAAATTAGTGTCAAAGTCCAGAAACAGGAAAGCTTTAAAAGCATCATTAATCTGTTCCTCTAGCATATCTAGTCAGTTACATGCATTTTGTGAAAAATTTTGTAAAAATAGATGAATCCTTAACTTATAATTTCTCTTTTCTTGAGGGATCTACTGTTCTCATTAAGTGACATTTCACTGACACTAATTCCTGCTTCAGCCTATGGATTACCAGTTCTCCCACTGGTACAACAGAGTCCTGTGATGAACTCCTCCACCAATTTCCACATCTGCTTTAGAGCTCCCCCTGGGCATAAAAGTTTAAATACCCCTCAGCTGTGTACTCTGCCTCTGTCTTTCTCTCCCACCTGAATCATGGACAGTTCACTGTTTATGAAAACTAGTTTTGGCATGAGGTCATGTTAATATAGTTTTATGATTATTGCTGGCACTGAGCATGGTGATTATGAGTGTGCATCCACATTTACCTCTTATGAAAGCAGGGACAATGTAAGCATAGAGTCATAAGACTGAGGCATGGATTAAGTGAGATTTGTAGAAAGATCCAGGGTTCTAGCACACACTAAGGGCTTTATACTAATGTTAGCCAGAAATTATGAATAATTTTAAAGATATTAGTTGGCTGTTAGGATTTTTAAGCATTTTTTTTAAAATTATAATGCCTTAGTTTGGACTGCTATAACAGAATATCAAAGACTGGGTAGCTTAAACAACAGAAATTTATTTTTCACAGTTCAGTTGGCCGGAAAATCCAAGATCAAGGTACTGGCAGATCCTGTGTCTGGTGAGAGCGGGCTTCCTGTTGTACAGATGGCTGCCTTGTTGTATCCTTATGTGGTAAAGAGCAGAGAGCTGATTCTTGTAAGGCCCTTAATTACCTCCCTATAGCTCTAGATCCCAATACCATCATGTTAGAAGTTAGGATTTGGACATATGAATTTGTGTGTGTGTGTGTGTGTGTGTGTGTGGCGGGGGGGTGGGGGTGGGGGGTGAATGCAAACATTATGTCCATAAGATGTGGGAAGAGGAAACTTGTTCATGTGGATATATCACATAGGAAGTTTATCCCAACCATGAGCGAAAGTTCTTTATTCTTTTTTTTATTGATTGTTCAAAACATTACAGAGCTCATGATATATCATCTTTCATACATTTGACTCAATTGGGTTTTGAACTCCCATTTCTACCCCAAATACAGATTGCAGAATCACATCTGTTACACACTCACATTTTTACATAATGGCATATTAGTGACTGTTGTATTCTGCTACCTTTCCTATCCCCTACTATCCCCCTCCCCTCCCCTCCCCTCCCATCTTCCCTCTCTACCTCCTCTGCTGTTGTCCTTTGTTTATTATCTTTTAGATTCTATATGATTGACGACTAGCTTATTCTCAGATATACCTGTTGGAAGAAGTGAGGAGTAGATTTGAGAGTAAAAGACAATGGAATATGTAGAACTGTCCGTATTCCCTCACTTATTTGGGCAGAATCCTGTGGGAACTATGGAGTGATGGAGAGAGCCCAACTCAGGGGATCAGAGGACCTAGTGGCCTTCCCAGGTCTGCTGGAACGCTCTGAGTCAATCATTTGTCAAGATGAAATTTCAAGTGTTCATTTGTAATGAAGGAGCAATAATAATCCTTGCTGTACAAACCCCGTGGATTGGCTATAAATGTCCTATGAAGAAAATACAGAGGAAGAAACTCTGAAAACTAGAGAACAATAGACATGTATAAGGTACCAAACTGTCAAAGAACTTTCCAGATTTTCCTAAACATTTGATTATTTAACTAATTTAAATATTCCCTATGGGTGGAGACCCATACATGTATTCTTCCCCAAAGGAATAGTTGGATATAAGTAGTTGTTTTGGAGCATCTTCCACTTGGGATGACAACATTCACTACTCTCATTTGAAATTCTAAAGAAGGACAAGTTATTATTTTCTTGATACATTAAGCAATTTTAGTCCCTTTTTGGTTTATGAGATCCCAAATGCAATACCTTTTTAAACCAGAAATCTCTATTGTATTAATCTAGGGCAAGTGGGAAATCTCGTCCCTGGACTAAAACAATTTGTAGTCACAGCTGCATCTGGAATGCAAAGATACAGGAGTGATCTCTGTTAAAGTTACCCCAAATATAGCATTTAAATTTCACTTTCACCCAAGATTCCAGATAGATGTCAATAGTGAAATAAAGCTTGATCCTTGACACAAATTGTGTAGCAGTGTTAGATCACACTGATGACTTAAGAGTAGGTTTGACAAATGATGTTAGGTTTTCAGACTACAAAACAAATTGCTATGAGTGTCAGAGACATGAATGTCATTCAGCCGTCATTCGAAACAATGCGCATCTACATTCCAGGTGATCATTCAACAGATACTTTTCTGATCCTTTTTATATACACCAGGCACTGTGCAACTCCTGGGAATGTAGTGTCTTCCCTCTCTGTTGATGGTTTTAGCCAAGGCAAATCTTGAAGTATTTTTTTTTAAAAGCTATACTATCGTCCTAAAGATTCAGGATCAGTAACCCTGCAGTAGGACCAGGGCAAGCAGATTAACAGACACATATGCCCCAAGCTTTTGCTGTGTCACCCTGGTTAATATTCACCACCCAACATGCTGGTAAGTGGGGATGTACATAATAGAGTAAAAGCAATTTATGAGATAAGAACAGGATATTGTGGACTCTGAAATGGGAATATTTCATCTGTCCTCAGAAGGAGTTGGGTGGAGAAGGATTTCAGGGGAAGGTGACTCCTAGCTTTTCGTTCTTTTGTGCTATTTTTCTAATCAAACAGTCAATGCAGGAAACAAATGAGCATAAGAAGCAAAGGTCACTCATTATCTATGATGTTGATATTCTTACGTTTTACTGTAATGTGTATAGAGTGGATTTTCTTAACTATTCCATTTTTAATTCTATAAATCTTTGAATTTAAAGGTCATTGATCATTCTGTAATCAGGGGAATAGGTCATAATAACTTCAAATATCTCATATTTTTTCCTTTTGTCTTTTCAAGGACTTCTATTATCTACCTTTTAGTATCTAATTCTATTCATCATGTCTCTTAATTTTCATTTAAAAAAATTTAAAAAATATTATATATGTGTGTATACATATACATACATATACACACATACACATAGGTAATTCACAAAGCAGGAAAATAAAATATTTTCCTAAAACTTTTCCAAGACAGTTATACCATGATGAGAATAGCACACAAATTTTAAATATCCTCAAATACAATTGGTTAATAAGTCTAATCACATTTAAAGATATATAACACATTTAAAAAACAAACACATTAATCAAGGATTACGAATTTGGAAAGGATAAAAGCACAAAGTGAATTAACCCAAGAAAACAAAAACAAAGGGGTTCCTTGATTCATTTGTTTGCATTTCTTCTGCCTTTATAGACTCCACCGATTCTGCAATTTATTTCATCTATTGCATTTGTATTTTCAACTATTGCATGTTCAATGTCCAATATTGCTAGTTGTTTTTTCCTCTTTGACTTTCTCTGAGGCTATAACTGCTTTTGCAGTATGGAAGGAGCGATGGGAAACCCAAGCACCAGCTTGCACAGCTTTTGATGAGTTTAAGGATAAAACAGAGATGGGCTCTCCTTTCCTGTCCCAGTGGAAGATTTCAGAAGATTACTTCTTTGTTTTCCTGCAAGAGGGAGTCTAATAGATGAATTCTTTGAGTATTCTCATTTCTTTTTACTTCACAATCTTATTAGTATTATATTTTAAAGAATCCAGTAGGCCAAGAAAGTTCTTCATCTTCAGGCACCAAAGGTTCCTCATTATACTTATTTTCTAAACAGTCTGTAATTATAGCTTTAATCTTCCTCGTCCTAGGAATTATTTAGAACAGTGTGGGTTTGTTTTCTAAAATTGCTATTCAATTGGATTTTAAAAATTGTACTTTAAAAGTATTTCCTACTTTTATTGCATTGTGGTCAAAGTGGCCTATACTATTTTTTTTCTAATTCAGAATACTTTCAGAATTGAAGTTATTTTTATTGCTTAGTTATATAATTATTGTAGCTATTCAAAGGAATCTTGACCAGAATGTCTTCTTTCCTTTGGGAAACTATATATTTTTTTTCCTGCTTGGATTCCTTTTAGAACTTTCTCCTTATCCTTGAAATTCAGAACATGTTAAAGTCATTTCCAAATGATGATCTCTTTTTGTTACTAGGCATATTGCAAAACAAACCATTTAAAAATTTGCATCTGCAAGTCTTTGACTCAGGATTTTTTCCCAATATTAATCCATAATTATGCCTATTATTCATGATTTCATGTCTTCTTTAAGAATTCTTTTCCATCTTTCTCATCCCAAGATTATTAAACTGTTTTAAATGCAGTTTGATCTTTAATCTTATCTGGAAAAAAATTTTTTTATTGATGTGCAGTAAGTAGCAAATCATTATTTTGTTTTCTTTCAAAACTTATTACCAATATTTTGATACTAGTGATTTAAAAAGACATATTTTATGATGTTGCAATTCCCATGTATATTTAAATGTATTTCCGTACTAATTGTCCACTGATCTATGGTTCTATTTCTTTAATATTTAATGTTGTTTTAATTATAGCAGATTTACATATATTCTAAAATTCCTTCAGTGAATGGTCCCCTACCTTTCTCCTGTTTTGGTGTTTTTATGATTCTCATAAATATATATTCCAGATGGACTTTTGAAATTCATCAAAATAATTTGATGTTTATTACTGTTTGCATATTAATGTTCTGGAAAGAAATATTCTACATCTGCACTCTCCACCTTAGTGATCACTCGCCACATGTGACTAGTGGCTACTTATTAAAATATGGCTAGTGTCACTGAGGAACTGAATTTTAAATTTAACTTCACTTTAACTAATTTCAATTTAATTAGTCACATGTGATTTGGGGCTACTGTATTGAAAAACGTAATCTTCGGAACCAGAAATAGAGGGGGAAGGAATAAATCATAGGTATCTCCAAAAGGAAACATTTCATTCTGCTTTTGTGTATTCTTTTCTCATAATTGTTGATGTCAAAGTTCCCAGGTAAATTTCTTTAGCACACCTTTGATTCAGGGACATGGTGTGACTGCATCCTGTATTCTTCCTGGTTCCAATGGCCATTATGTCAGGGAAGAGTCCCACCAGACTGAGAGACATTTCTGTTTCATACATTTTAATTTCATACATACTCAACTGGTCTTAAGTGAGCTACCAGAGCAAGAATCCAGTAGCCCTCTTCTTGTCCGATGCTTCATCCTCTTGAATTGTGAGAAGCTAACAATCTCTATCAGGAGATCTTTCACTCATTTGCCAATTCACTACTATCTCAGTTTAAATAGAAAAATGTTGGTTTCTGAAATTTAGATTCATGATTTTTATCATTTCAGTTTAGGAAACAGTAGTCTCATATGCCTTGAACACCATCTTGCATTGGATAAGCCAAACCATTGTAATATCTGTCATGCCCATGCCACATTCTCTCTTCTTGTGGAGTAATCCTATTTTCATCATGGGACCTCGGCCCCATTGCTACAACTGTTTGGCTCAAAGTTATCTGCAAATGGCCAACAAATTTATAGATTAGGGAACAATCTATGCGATGGTATGAGGAAATGAATTCAGCCAATTAATATTTTCCCTAAATTGGAACTAAAAACAAAAAAAAACCTAAGTAAATGATCCACATAGCCTTGTGATAATTACCTGAAAATTCTTGAAAGAATTAGAGAGAGATCAGTTTTTATTTGGTACTTTATAGACTAAGTAACTCCAGTGCAGAAACGGAGTAAGCAGAAGCCAGTTGGTAACTAAGGGGCCCCCTGTGGAAGAGACAGCACTCTGCTTGTGGAGGAGGTAGAACCAATGAAGTTAATAGGGTTTCCCCCAGGGGTTTCTGATGTTATTAGTGCCCCAAAGTATGAATATGGTTAATATATTATAAGCATCTCTTTTAACTTAATTTACTTCAGCATTGCTTATTTATTTACTTATCTACTTGAGATAACTTCTTGAGATAAGTTTCTGTTCCTTAACAATTAAAAGAACATAGTCTGGGGGTCAGGGTTGTGGCTCAGTGGTAGAGTGCTTGCCTAGCATGTGTGAGGCACTGGGTTTGATCCCTGGCACCACATAAAAAAAAAAAAAATATTCTGCAGGCTTGATTGTTTTCCCAGATTTTATGTCTTGTCTTTTTCTATTAGCGAGGATACCCATCCTCATGTCTCTTGGTTACCTGAGACCTGTTTGATCATGACCAAATGGCATGAATGGTGGAAGGGAGACAACTTAGGAAATGTTAGGCATTAGGAAAAGTATAAAAGCCAGAAGCAGCATAGTTTATCTTTGTAGTTTCCAAAGCAGAAGTCTTGGTGTTTTGCAGATATAAATTAGGATACAAAGTGCAGGAAGAAAAGAGGGCTTCTGATTTCATGTAAGGCAGAATAAGGTACTGGAACATTGATTTGTGTTTTGGTTTTGCTGATCTTAAGAGATGTAAATGAAGGGTATTTCCTCCCTCTCCTCCCCTATCTGGTTCTAGATTCCTTTGTTCATTTGGTCCTTTTTTCCTTCCTTTCTCCAACAATCTGTCACTCTCCATCAATTTCCCTCCTTCCTGTCACTTCACCATTGCTCCTTTTATTAGCCACCCCAATGCCAACCTTAAAACCATCTCCTTTATCCTATTTTAAAAAAATAACCTTTCTCTTTATTCTATGCCTTTCACACTTTTAAGTCTTCACCAAACAACTTGAAGGAATAGTACAGACTTATTTTCTCATCTCTCAGTCCCCATGTGCTGCAATCCAGTTTCTGATCCTCTAACCTAAAGTACTTATACATCCTATTTTAGTTTAGTTTTTTCCCTCTGCAATACACTGTGCATGCCTTGGAGGCAGGAAGGACTGTCTTTTCAGATGTGGCATCTGGCACAAAATGTATAATCAAGAAAATGAATTCAATCAACAAACCTTGCATAAAGAAGCCTCATCCATTATTCACTTTAGCTTATATAAAATGAACTTATATTTCCTAGGGTATGAGAGTAACAGAAATCCAATGTAACCTTTCTTAGTACCATACTATTATACCTACATTTTACGCATCCCATGTTTATGTTGTACTTCTTTTCTCTTAGAATTTAATAGGATTGTCTATCCATTTGTTTGTTTGTCTGTACCTGCCTGCCTTTTCATACCCTATCTCTCTAGACTACAATTTGATCTTCCATCTATGTTTGTTTAAAACCTGAATTTTTATCAAATTTATATAAATTGACTTAATAATTTTACACTCCAGTGGTTCTCAATCCAAAATAATTTATACCAATAATGCAGGTAAATGACACATTTTGTTAAGATAATTGTCCCCCCATTAGTGCAGCAATAAATAGAATTTATGACCAGTAGCATAAAGACCAATGTGGTTCAGGAGGTTAGATGGAATCTAGTAGCCATTGGTTATTCCTGCATGATGTGCTTGTGTCAAATTTTTCTAACTCAAAAAAAAAAAAAAAGTGTAAATTGCATGATACTTTTGAGGCCCGGGTAAAAGGGCAGTCAGTGAATATAATGAGTGATGAGATCAGGAGGATGGGGGCTAATTCAAAAGAAATAATATGCTAATACCTCCAGCGCACTTCCCTCTCCTCCAACCTGTTGCTAAGGTTACCTGCCTTCAGGAAATTGTTCCCCAGCAGCAAGGAGTTGTTAATGAATGCCCCCTGGGGAGCTCCCTTCCTGCCTGTTCTTCTGGACTGCTCTTTTCACCCTTGGATCATTCTAACTTTTGGTCAAGAAGGCAAGATAAGAAGAGGGTGGATGAGAATAAAGGAAATCTGAAATCCTTAAAAGGGGCAGGACACCTCCACTCCCGCAGGTACCATCTTTGGACCCTCTCCTCTACCAGGAGTCTTTGTCTCTCTCTCCCTTCTATCTTCTAAATAAACCTTTTTGCTTTTGCCTTGGCTTTTCTCAGGTGTAAATCTTCAACAGGGGAATGAGGGCCTGGATCCTTATTTTCAATACCAGTATCATCTTTGGTTTCGCTATTGTGTACAGGGTATAAATAGCAAAGGAAATAAAGAGGGACTGACTTCCTTACCTGGAGAAAAATTTTTTTTTTTTTAAATCAGAATAGACAACACATACATGAGCACATCCCCAGAGACACATATGCACAGGTATGTTTGGATTGTGTCCATTACCAAAGATTGCTAAAGTTATCTTGAATGAGATGCAGTTTATCTGGATTTGCTTTGTGGGAGAGGTCAATTTTAATTCACATTGAGAGTTTTTAATCTACATGGAAAGGGTGTACTTTGAAAAGGATGATAAGGCTTTGGGGTGGCATGTTTTCAGGGTCAATAATGAAAGCAAATAAGGTGGTGGAACATTCTGGTGCTACCAACTGAGAGATGTCAGAAGCTGAGAAAGAAGTGCTGAGAATGAGTAAACACTGCAGGCAGGAAGTTGTTGCTATTTACAAAAGAACTTTGAGTCATGTAATACAGTTAGGGACATGAGATTGAAAAGGAAAGAAGTTAATGTAAGCATGGGAAGAATTAAGACTGGGAGGAGGTGATATCTCTGAGACATAATCATGATGCTCCTGGCGACCATGGCTTGAGTCCTGACAAATTCTTTGCATCTAAAACAAAAGGGATGGATAGAATATGTAACTAGAAGTTTTCTTTAGAGAGAGGAAAGAACACCCAGGGAGGAGAGAGGGAGAAAGATTAGGTTTTTAAAAGTAATTCTTTAAAAAGTAATATTGAATTTGGAATATTACTTTTTGGGAGTTATTCAGAAATAAAAGAATGGAAAATGAAAGTGAGTATCTGGCAACAATGCTACATGGACTAGGCTCTTTGCTGCCTGGAAAAGCTATCAAAAGAGCCCCGAAGTAAATGATTATCTTGGAGGTTTGTGTATAAGGGAGACTAGGCTTTAGAGCACTTGATGAATTACAAAGAAATGGAATATTGGGTTTCAGTTCTTAAAGTGCAGCCCTAGGACCAGAATCCACCTCACTGCCCAGAAAATTTAAGAAATGCAAGGTGTCTATTTCCTCCCCAGACCTACTGAATCGGAAGCTCTGGGGCAGAGTAAGGCAGCAGTTTGTGCTGTGATGAGGTCTCCAGATGATGGAGAGGCAGGCAAAATTTGATAAAAGGATATAGCATGTGCTCATTCCTGTATCAACACATCACAGACAGGAAGAGTCCCAGAGACAGAAAGATTGCAGGATGTTAATGTAAGCGACCTTGCAAAGAGAATCCATCCATGACAGTTGATAGGAAACTTGTGAGAAGAAACAGTAGAGAATGGTTTTTTGGTTAGGAAAATGCCTTCTTTTAAGAGTGAGGAAAACATTAAATTTTATCAACCATGGGGTTTAAATTAATTATGTTTTGACATAATTTTCTACAAAACCAATTTGTGAATGGCGTTCAGGATACACAAACACTTCTCTCCCTTCCTTTTCTTTATCAAATATTTTCTCAGCAGTATGGAGTAGTATTTTCTTTTTAAAATTTTTTATTGTTTGGTTTTTAGAGATTCTTCTTATACATTGTAAGAGAATAGTGCTTCCTGTATCTAAAGCAGCTGTTGAAATCTTACGGCTTTTCTAAGATTAGAAGATAACAATAGTTGGTGTGTTAATCCTTTTCAAAGGCCATATGTGAACATGGAAAACACATGAGTCTGAAGCTTTAATCGAACATCAGTCAGGATTTGCCTTTTCTAAAATGTTAAACGATCACCAGTTTGTGAGCAATAAAGTCAATCAATATATTCAGGAATAATGATGGCTGGCAGATTCATTTTGAGAATCTGCGGGGAGATAATAAATTAGAGTATGTTGTAATGGGTTACATGGCATTCATATAATTTTTTTTCCTGTGCCATCCAAGATAAAATCAAATTAGAAAAGAATATTTTGGGAATGATGAACACTCAGGACTACTTAATTGTAACCTCATTTTAAAAATAAAATTTGTTGAAAAATAATATAGAAACAAACAAACAAAAGCACATAAAAATAAGGGTAGAACTTGGTGAATGACCGCAAAATAGATATATCCATATAACCATGACTCCAATCAATGAGTACAACAGGAAACAGCACCCAGGATCTCTCCTTGGTGTGATTTCCTAAAAGCATCATCTGCTCTGGTTGGCAACCTTCAAGATTCATCTCACCAGCTTAGAAAATGAATATTTATCCATCATATTGAGTGTCCCTTTGTTATGCCTTCTTTTACTCATCATTTTTTAGTGAAATTCATCTACTGTTGAATATACTAGTTTGTGCATGTTCTTGTCTGTGTAACATTTTTTTTTAAACCTTAAAAGTAATTGCCACATTAATAAAAATTTGGAAAATAGATCTAAAATAAAAATCCCATTAATATTCAAGTATACAGATAGCAATACCTCAGGTTGATTTCCCCAAAGCTGACATCTGACACTAGGAAGTGAGAACAGGTAGTTTATTAGGAGATGGCCCCAGGAAGCACCAATAGGAAGCTCTACAAAAGAGAGAAGGAGGAAAGGAAACCAATACTGGGTAACTAAAAATCTGGCTACTGTTTTTGGCTCAAGTCCACTGGAGACATCTCAGAGACAGTATTAGACTTCACCCTGAATTGTTCCACTCAAGGGACAAATCATCTGGACTATTTATCCACCAATCTCCACATTAGTTGGGGATACCCACCATGGTCTAAACTCCCCGGCCACTCTAGCCCACCTAGCATGGAGGCAGAACATGGTGCCACAGTTGAAAAAGCTCTCTTGAGAGTTGTAGATACTTTTATGGCCAGTGAACCCTGTAACCCGGAAATCTGAGTGCTGAGAGTTTTTATGTGAGGCCCTGGCAGTATTGGCTACAAAAACATTCTCAGCCTTGAAGCAGCTCTAAGTAAAACACAGTAATGAATTAGTGGTTGGCAGGTTGCTGTATCCAAACTCACAGTGAGTAAACAGTAAATGTTTGGTTAATCATCTTTTTATGTTGGGAAACACATTATTTCTAGTAAGCACCTATAAATTTCCTTGGGATCCAAATTGGGTGTTTGTCTTTACTTCATGACTGAACGTTAACCTTGAGCTCCAAGGAGTAGACTATTGAATCACAGCAGTGGTACTCTATTACAAATTCCTGGTTTATTCTGGTAATTAGCCATTTGTAATTGACCTCTTAAAAAGCACTGGATTAAAAACCAATCAGGAAGTTCACACTCAAAAATGGAATTGTGAAGGTAATAATATTGCATCAAATTGAATTTTTAAAACATGGTCTTTTGTAAAGAATGAGATTAAAACTGACCCTCAATTTTTGATGACACACTATCACTGTGTTTGCACAGTTTTAAAATTGGAGCTATAACTCACTTGTGTTATTTAGAGAGCTTATAAGAAATCTTTTTTTCATTTGAAAAAGAAAGGTGTATTAAGATGTATAAATTTCTTTATGTACTTCAATTTCCTTTTTACTACCTGGAAAACGTTTGGAGACTAAGCCCATGAGCACTGCATATTCATGATCATCCATAAAGGATATGATTCAGAATTTGGTCTTAAATGATTGCCCTTACTTTACATATTCTCCCAGCTCCTACTTTATTCATCAAAACTATCATTCTAAAAATGCTAGGCAGCTTCTTTAGCTCCTTAAAAAAAAAAATCAGACTTTCTTTTGAGGTAGTTTTCAAACAGGTTATTATCACTGTAAAGATGTTTTCTGTTGAACAGAAATTCACCTTCTTGTGTTCCTTGCTCATTTTCTTCTGTTTTAACACAGCAGCATCCAGAGCACTGGTCATTCCATCCTGGATAACAGGCATAGAAACATGACACCCAATTTCTCCTTCCCTATTTACTTATCTTTCTTAAGGCTGAACCATAAATTGTTCATAAAGACATTGTGTTGGGTCCCATTTCCTCTTATCTGTTAGTTAAGCTTAAATTGGTGATGATGTTTTGGCAACATTTTATCTAGAAGTAAAACCAACCAGTCCTCTAGGTGTGCTCCTTTGTAGAGAGTTTGTCAGAACTCTTGACTCTCATAGTTTTGGAAGTGGTTTCTCTTGATATGGAGAGGGTCAAATCAGGAAATCTTTGATGGAAATAATGTCAATAAAGAGTTTCGAATATGTATCAGCAATGAGAATCATGAGAGGTTCTAGGGAGGAACTCTAAATCAGATTCAGCTTTTAGAAGAGTTTGGTAGTAGTAAAGTATATGATTCACAAGGGAAAAAGAACAATTTTGGGCTTAATTCATTCTGTTTTTATATCATGTATAGATTTGATCAGTAGACGATCAACGTCTCTTTCGATGACCTATAATGTAGATGCTGAGCAAGGACAAGAGGAAGAGAGAGTCCTGCAGAGTCAACCAAATTTCAAGACACTTAGACTTCTTCTGTATGATCATTCAGCCACTAACACATCACTGAATGTGTTTTTGTCTTTTATATAGGGTTGTTATGATATAACAATAATGACAGATTAAACATCTTAAAAATGGTACTTACAGTCTTCTGAGTGCGCTATCAATGTCAACTAATTTAACCCTCTTCTCAACTCTTTGAGGTAGTATTATTTCCATCATTATTTGTCAATGAGGAACCTCAGGGACAGAGACCATGTCCCTACAGTGGATAAGTGGCGGAGTTGAAGGACCTCAGGGACAGACTACATGTCCCCATAGCTGGTAAGTGGTGGAGTTGTGTTCCAGCACTGAACTCTGGCTTCCTGAGTCTAGTACGACCATCTTCACTCTGATTCCTCAGTAGAGTGAGGACAATGAAGAATAAATGCCACTTAATGTGACTGCACAGAAAGTAACCTCAAGTCCATGGCCTGTTATCACAAATGTTTATACCTTGGGAGATAGGAGGAGTAAGTATGGATGGCTACTGCCATTTCAAGAGTAAATATGTTTCAGCTGAGAAGTATATAAAAAGATAATGTTCCTATTCTATCAAAATGAGTCAAAGGTGGAATTGCCTTGTTTTTATTAGAAAATTCATCCAGTTGTTTATTTTTGCAGAGTATAACCTTAAAAGTTAAACTATTTGGGGGGAATGGAGTTGTAGCTCAGCAGCACAGTGCGTCCCTAGCATGTGTGAGGCACTAGATTCGATTCCAAGCACTGCATATAAATAAGTAAATAAAATAAAAGCCTATCAACAATTAAAAAAAATTTTAAAAAATTGGTCAAGCTATTTTTTGAAAATCGAATTTACATTGGACTTAATGCAATCACCAGTTCATAGCTAGAAAATTTGAAAATACCCATGTATTTTGATGTTCAGTTTTATTACTTGTCCATTTATAGCTGACTCTCATTATTCATAAAAGTCATGTTCTATACAGATGCCATTTTTGCTCTTAGGGGAACTACAGGGCTCGGTTCCTGTGAGCTTTGGGTATAACATTTTTGTAAACTAATATAGAGGATTGTTTTATGTATGTTTCTGTTTAAATATGACTTATTTAATCCATATTTGTTGATGCACCAACACTGAATTCACAGCCAGCAGCACTATAATTTATGTATGAATGAAGCTTCTCTAATAAATGTATTTTCTCCGTGAGACACATGATGGCCTTTCTGTGCCTAGGGATATAGTCTGCACTTAAACATGATACACAAGGGCCTTTTAAAACATCAAAATAACTAACAAATTGTACAAAAATGTAGACAACCAAGCGGTAAGAAGACTATAAAAAGGATACTTGATTTTAATATAAGAGCTGAAACAAGAAAGGCAAAAGTTTGCCTTATTTGATTTCAGTCTGAAATGCACTAATCAGGTAACTCAAATTTCTCCTCATTGGTGCATATTCACAGGTGACCTTGAAAGGACTATGAGTAAATGATATAAATGGGGATGTAAATAAATTTTATCAAGTGAGAAAATTTCCAAATACAGAATAGGTGAATCATGAGACCCTTATATTTGATAAAAACCCAAGAATTGCTAATTTTAGGAAGTTAACAATTCAGATGGATTAGATGGTAACCTTGATAACTAAAAGAATTTATAATCTTTAGTATTTTTCTTGAGGAGATTATTTCTCCTAAAGTCACAATATTTTTAGGTTGTCTTTTAAAGATGAAACTCATTATTATTCTATTGGTTCAGAATTCTCTTGCTGAGAAGTGCTAATGGTATTAACTGGATTTGAAGTCTACAATTTTCCTTTGCTTTACCTCTTAACAAACAGAGAATTATAGACACTACAATTATACAAATCTTTATAAAAAGGCTTAAACATATTTATATAAAGAACTGTTATAAAAGCAAAATTAGTCAAAGACTGGTAAAGACCAGAGGTAAATCTCAAATGCAGACAGGGACAAAAAAAAAAAAATACATCATCCTAAAAAGTAGCAATAATGGCCAGCTTTTTAACACAAAATTTAAAAATCAGAAGACAAAGAACTATCATCTTTAAAGAGCTGAAAGAACAGAACTAAAAATCTGTAATTAAACATTTTAAGAAAATAGCCTTCAAACTGAAGGCTATATAAAAACTTTTCAGTTGAAGAAAATACTAGACAGTTTGATAACAGCACACTGAGTGCAAAAAACATTAGCAGAAGTTCTTCAGGCTGAAGAAAAGTGATCCTTGACAGAAATTGCAGGAAGAAATAAAGATATAAAACAATAAAACAATAAAGTGTAATGGAAAGATACATGTATGGGTAAAGCTAATATTGTATTGACTCTTTAAAACAATAATAATAATAATGTCTTATGCTGTTTATATCTTATGTTAGCAGTAAAATATATGAAGATGACTCATGGTGGGGTAGGGAGGGGAGCATGGGAGTAATAGATGAATTCTAGATAGGGAAGAGGGGTGGGAGGAAAAGGGAGAGGGTAGGGGATTAGCAAGGATGGTGGAATGTGATGGACATCATTATCCAAAAAGTACATGTATGAAGACTCGAATTGGGTGTCAACATACTTTATATATAAACAGAGATACATATAAAGATATATGGTATATATGTGTAATAAGAATTGTAATGCAAAAAAAAACCCAAGATACATGTATAAAGGCATGAATTGGCGTGAACATACTGTATATACAAAGATATGAAAAATTGTACTCTATATGTGTAATAAGAACTGTCATGCATTCTGCTGTCATGTATTTTTAAAAAAATAAAATCAATAAAACTAAACAAAAAAACTTATAAACATGTTGACTACCTTAAATGTATTTTAATTAAACAAAGATATCTTAGCATTAAAAAAATGGGTAAGAAGGTGAAAATGGAATTAAATACTTACAAGTTTCTTGTATTGTTTGGGAAGTCCTAAAACTGCTTGGGTAAGGTAAAATGCAGTAAGTGAAAGACAGCATCATAAGCTCCAGGATAACTACTAAATAATAACACAAGAATACATAATTAAGGGAAGTGAAGGAGAACAAGAAACAGTACTCAAGTCATCAGAAAGAATGGAAGAAATGAAAAATAGAGGGGCAAAGAGCAAATGGATAAAGAAAACAGCAAAGTTGTAAACATCAACCAACAATTACCCTACTTGTGCTAAATGTGAACAGACTAAGCATCCCTGTAGAAGATTTTCAACCTGAACAACAACAACAAAAAAAATCAAATAAATGAGGACCATATGTATGTACTTAGGAGAAGTACGTGGAAAATGATTATCAGAAGGGTAGGTTGAAAGTAAAGGATGGAAAAAAATACAATGATACATATATCTCAAAAAATATATCTGTGTTAATATAAGACTGACTATATTTTGAGGTAAGATTTCATAATCCTTAATGTCAATCCCAATAGAAGATGTAAAAATCCTATGTACCTAGTAATACACAAATACATAAATTTGTATGTACCTAAGTAGGTACATACCAATAAAGCAAAAATTGACAAAACAATCAGGATAAATACACACATTTACAACGAGAGATGGAAATTTAACATACTTTTGTCTTTGTTGTGGACAAAAGAAGCAGACAAAAAAAAATCACTAAGGATATGGAAGATTTTGCAGTTACAGCTAAGATATTTTACTAAATTAAAATATGTAGAATGCTAGACTCAAAAAATTCAGAATGCACATGTTTTCAAATGCCAGTGGATCATATACAAAAATAAAATCTATACTGAACAACAAATTAAGACAACAGTTTTCAAGGGATGAACTAATATGGGGACTATTTCTAAATATAGGGGACTTAAACTAGAAACCAATTATGTAAACATGATTTAAAAAATCTGTAAATATTTAGAGATTGATGATGGGTAAAAGAAGAAATCATATTGTGAATTAGAATGAAATTTGATCTGGGTGGTCATGAAAACACAACATACAAAAATTAATTCATATAAAAAATACAACAATTCATAATTCTGAGGAATTTATAAGTTCGTAACAAAATGAAATTTTGTTTTATCTTGTGCTAATTTGTTTGTTATATTTTTTCAAGGATTTTGTTTATTTATTTATTTATTTATTTATTTGATCTTTGAAATTGTTGGGTTGGTTTGTATAATTACACGTTTTTCTTGGTATCCTCTTATTATCTTTTTAATGATTGTAAGAATCTCTAATGATAACTCCTCCTTGATTCCTCATACTGGTGACTTGTATTCTGTCTTGTTGGGGACAGAGTAACTAGAGCTTTTTAAAACAATATTGTAGTTGAATTTTTCACAGAATCAGCTTCCGAATTTGTTTATATTCCCTATCATTTCTCTTTTATTGTTTCCTGTTCTTTCTCCCTCTGTTGTTACCTTGGCTTAACTTTGCTCTTCTTTATCTAAGCTTCTTCAGGCAGAATATTGGGACCTAAGGTTTTTGACTTTTCTTATGTTGGATTTTAACCATAAAGCTATACACCTACTTTGAGATACACAAATTTTGATACGTTTATTTTTATTATCAATAGCACAAAATGAAAACAAACTGACTTTCTCAATTTATTCAGAGAGAGCATTTGATAAAATTTAGTATTATGATTTAAAAAAATGCTTATCAATCTTGAAATATAAAGGAACACCCTGAAATTGATATAGTTAATTTATTACAAAGCCACAATAAGTCAATACTTAATAAAATGCTGATTGTTTTACCTCTGTGGGCAGGAGTCAGACAAGGAAGCTCACTGCCAATAATTCAACAATGTACAGGAGACCCTTGCTAGTGCAAGAGGGGAACAAAGAATAATAAATGATACGAAAACTGGGAAGAAAGAGCAACATCGTTCCGGTTGGAAAATGACATTGCTGCAATAATATGTAAGTAAAATAGATAAATTCCTAGAGCTACTAAGCTAAGTTAGCAAGATTGCTGGGTGAACATCAACATATAAAAATCATTATGTTTCCATAAACTAGTAACAACCAAACAACTAGTTTGAAATGAATACCATAAAGAATCTATAGCACTTTGGAAATAAAGCTAATGAAGTAAGTATAAGACCTCTGTTCTACAAACTACATTGTAACGGGGAATTAAAGTGATGTGCCAGAAATGAACTACATATCTGGAAGACTCAGTCATTAAGATATTAAGTCTCCCTAAATTGATAAACAGGTTCAATGCCATCCTAGTACGAATCTCAGCAGGATTGTGTGTGTGTGTGTGTGTGCGTGTGTGTGTGTGTTTTATAGACAGATTAATTAAAAAATACATGTGAACATTCAAGAACTTATAATAGAATGGGGCATCTTGAGGTATAAACTGAATAACTTACTCAAGCAAATATCAAGGTTAATTTATTACAAAGACACAAAAATGAAGAGAGTGTTCGGTGTTATAATAGAACAAAATAATGATTCCAGAAACTTATATTGTTATTGGGTTTATGACAAAGGAATTACTGCAAGTTGTGGGAGGAAGGTTTTTTCAACAAATGCTAGTTGGTCAATTGGATAACCATATTATAAAAAAAAAATAATGTTGAT
Organism: Ictidomys tridecemlineatus; assembly: GCF_052094955.1. Taxonomy (NCBI): domain Eukaryota; kingdom Metazoa; phylum Chordata; class Mammalia; order Rodentia; family Sciuridae; genus Ictidomys; species Ictidomys tridecemlineatus. The sequence continues at coordinate 135,479,223 of NC_135482.1, forward strand.
CCCTATCTCACACCATATGCAAAAAGTAATATGAGTTGTGTTAGATGCCTACATGTGAAAGATAAAACAACAAAGATTTGGATAAGACATAGAAGAATATCTTCTTGAATTTAGGGTGAAAATTATTTTTTAAACAGTGTATCAAAAGATTCTAATCACAAAAAAATGGACTAATTGGACTTTATTAAAGTCAAACACTGGTTCATCAAAACCACAATGAGGGTGACAAGGAAATCATGTACCAGGAAGACTTCTAGCAATACATAATATGAGATAAAAATGTTGTTAAACGTGTTTGCCCAGCATCCATATGTCATCTATGCATCTATATCTGTCATATTTTATAAACAAATAACAAAAAAATTGAGAAAAAATTTGTTCACAAAAGAGGATACTAGAATTAAGCATTGCTAAGAGATACTCTGCAAACTACCTGCCTGCTACTTGGTCCATGTGCCTCCTGTTATTTGACTCAAATGCAGCCCTCCAGTTCACCCTGGACTATTTGAGATAGCTTGCTTCTTCAAGCTCAGAACTTCTCTCATCTCCAAGCTGAGCACATCCTCCTCCTGCCAGTCACCATAGCTAAGGCTCACCATGGTGACCCTGTGGAGATAATCCTAATGGCCAATGGTCCATTTCCCATAATCTCAGTTATTCAACATGTTACAACTCCCAATAGTTTGACAGCCTACATCCACATTTTGGAAAAACTTTTTTTAATTTTTATTTTCCTAGTGCAGCTTGGCAAAAGACAAAAATGGTTCACCTTTAGTATCTCCCGCTGCAGCCTCCATGTTCATTTTCTCAAGCACAAAAGGTGAGGATTTGACTTTTCATTTGTGTTCCCAGAGGGCCCATGCTGGTGAGTTCCCCTGAATGGACGAAGCAATTCCAAGCTACAAATTGTTCTTCAGCAGATCTATTAATAAGGAAGGAAGATTAGACGGTAGGAAGAGGAAAGAAAGGAGAGGGAAGGGAGGAATGAGACAGGGAGGAAAGGAGGAGAGAAATAAAACAAAGGAAGGCCCTTTTTCTCAGGCTCTAACCTCAAATTATTATAACACTTTCCAATTCTCATTTAAAAGACTAGGTAAACATTGTGTGGGAACTTTCTTCCTTCGAATTCAAGAAATGTTCATAGATTTTAAAATGTCACAAGAGCAAACACCTGCAGCTCAGCACTGTAACTATTTTAAACCAGGAGGAGGAGAAAACATGGGGAGCGAAGGGAGGTTTGAAGCCCTTAGGTATAGCAGATAGTGTGACAGCAGTACCTGAAGATTTCGTCCAGGTGGTGTAAATCATTTTAGAAAAAGGGAAAAACTGTATGAAAGCATATGTGGGGATATGCAGTAGGATAGCAAGATTTCCCTGCTCTTTGTGTCTGGAAGTGATTGACACTTGGATAATATTGTGACCCCATGAAGATGGGCACCACACCTCCTTTCTTCCCAGGATTTAGTAACCCCCTCCTCTATCATTTATTCCTCATTTAATCTTATAGACATTCCCTCACCCTGGGGCACATTGGGAGCTTTCAAAGATTCTGAGATAGGGGAGGCTCCATTGCTTATCTCTTAGAGAACTGGGACTAATTCCAATTAGTCCAATTTCCTTCTGTGAGAAGCAGCAATTATACACACACACACACACACACATATATGTGTATATATATATATATATATATTTTTTTTTTTTCTTTAAGATCCACTGTCTATGATATTTTCACTTGCTGGCTATTATCTTCTTGTCCTTCTTGTCCCCTGTACTTGACTATCCTTCTCAGAAAAGCTAAGGCAAGGACACCAAGGAGGATGCCTGAGGGCAGATCCCTTGCTTATCTGTGTATTTTTTTCCTGTTTTTTTTTTTTTTTTTTTTGCGTGGGGTACCAGGGATTGAACTCAGGGGCCCTTGACTACTGAGCCCCCACATCCTCAGCCCTATTTTGTATTTTATTTAGAGACAGGGTCTCACTGAGGTACTTAGAGTCTCACGTTTTCTGAGGCTGGCTTTGAACTTGCCATCCTCCTGCCTCAGCCTCCTGACTTTTAAGAATTAAAACAAACCTTCTATTGTCTCTGCTACTGTCACTGCTCTGAAGCCTTGTGGACTGTCCAAAACCTCCTGGCCCACACTGGCCCCATCTTCTGTTGTCAAGGAAGTTGGGAAAAGAAGAGATTTGTGCCCTCTTTTCCCCTGTGTATGTTATAAAGAGGCACTCTTGAAGTGGCTGTCTTCATGGTGAGGGTAACATCACATGCTCAGAAAGAACAGGGTTTTTTTGTTGTTGTTTGTTTATTTTTTATATTTTTTAACTACACAATAGCAGTGGGAAAGCATCACAATTCTTATTACACATATAGGGCACAATTTTTCATATCTCTGTATATAAAGTATGTTTATACCTTTATACATGTGCTTTGTTTTTATATTACAATTCTTAATACTCATATATACCACAATTTTTGTATCTCTGTTTGTATGTTGACACCCAATTCAAGTCTTCATTCATGTACTTTGGATAATGATGTGCATCACATTTTACCATCCTTGCTAATCCCCTGCCCTCTTCTTTTCCCTCCCACCCCTTTTCCCTATCTAAAATTCATCTATTCCTCCAATGCTCACCCTCCGTACCCCATTATGAGTCAACCTTCTTATATCAGAGAAAATATTAGGCATTAGTTTTTTTTGGTATTGGCTAACTTCACTTAGCATTAATTTCTCCAGAGCCATCTATTTACCTGCATATGCCATAATTTTGTTCTCTTTTATTGCTGAGTAAAATTCCATTGTGCATATATGCCATATATTTCATTCATTCATCCACTGAAGGACATCTAGGTTGGCTCCACAGTTTAGCTATTGTGAATTGTGCTGCTATAAATATTGATGTGGCTGTGTCCCTGTAGTATGCTGTTTTTAAATCCTTTGGGTATAGTTCGAGAAGAGGAATAGCTGGGTCAAATGGTGGTTCCATCCCCAGATTTCCAAGGAGTCTCCATACTGCTTTCCATTTTGGCTCCACCAATTTGCAGTTTCACCAGCAATGGATGAGTGTGCCTTTTCCCCTACATCCTCACCAACACTTGTTTTCTTCATAATAGCTGCCATTCTGACTGGAGTCAGATGATATCTTAGAGTAGTTTTGATTTGCATTTCTCTGATTGCTAGAAATGAGGAACATTTTTTCATATATTTGTTGATTGATTGTATATCCTCTTCTGAGAAGTGTCTATTCAGGTCCTTAGCCCATTTGTTGAGTGGGTTATTTGTTTTTTCAATGTTTAGCTTTTTGAGTTCTTCATATACCCTAGAGACTAGTGCTGTATCTGATATGTGAGGGGTAAAAATTTGCTCCCAGGTTGTGGGCTCTTTGTTTACCTCACAGATTGTTTCTTTTGCTGAGAAGAAACTTTTTAGTTTGAATCCATCCCATTTATTGATTCTTGGTTTTAATTCTTGCACCACAGGAGTTTTATTAAGAAAGTTGGGGCCTAATCCCACATGATGAAGATTAGGGCCTACTTTTTCTTCTAACAGATGCAGAGTCTCTGGTTTAATTCCTAGGTCCTTGATCCATTTTGAGTTAAGTTTTGTGCATGATGAGAGATAGGGTTTAATTTCATTTTATTGTATATGGATTTCCAGTTTTCCCAGCACCATTTGTTGAAGATACTATCTTTTCTCTAGTGCATGTTTTTGGCACCTTTGTCTAATATAAGATAATTTGTGGGTTAGTCTCTGTGTCCTCTATTCTGTACCATTGGTCTACCGGGGTGTTTTGGTGCCAATACCATGCTGTTTTTGTTACTATTGCTCTGTAGTATAGTTTTAGGTCTGGTATAGCAATACCACCCGCTTCACTCTCAGGAAGGAATAGGTTTTAGAACAACAGTTGGTGTTTTGTTGAATGTCAAAGGTTGTCTCTTTAAATAATCAACTTCCTATGTGCCTATCCAGAATGGAGGACAGACACTGGGGGGCCTGGGCAGCCTAACTGTTCACAAGGTATAATGTCTAATCTGAATTGTCAATTTGATTGGATTAAGATATGTTTTGGATTCAGAGATGCCTAAGATTAAGGGATGTCTGAGTATGACAACAATTGATTGGCATGTGGGATAGCAAACTGAAGTGGAGACCTTCCCTAAGCCAGCATTGTTCAATGGATTGGAGGCTTGGATAGAATAAAAGTTGGAAGAACAAGGAAGCAGCAGCAGATGCAAGCTCTTCCAGAATGGGTTCTTGATAGCTGCTGCAATCATCAGACTCCAGCTCCTTCACTCTTCAAAAGTGGACTTTGCCCAGTGATTCTCTAGGGAGTTTCCAGACTTTCAGTCCTGGATTGGGGTAGCATCATTGATCCCTCTTGTTCTGAGGATTCAGCATCTTGGACTGTGCAGCTACTGGTTCCTCCAGTTCTCCAGCCTGCCGACAGCTATTGTGGGACTATCCAGCTTTTGGTTGTGTGAGCCAATCAAATAAATTCCATACACACACACACACACACACACACACACACACATACACACAAACACAACATATAGTATATATCTGTATATATGACACCTATTTCCTGTATGTTATATATATCTGTATTATATATATCCTATGTTATATATATAGCCTATATGATAAATATACATATATGTGTGTGTGTATGTACATGTATATATATGTATGTATATATGTATCCTGTTGTTCTGTTCCTCTAGAGAATCCTGACTAATACACAGAGTTACCTAGGATAGGAGATAAACAGTTCCACCTGAGATAAGGTGACTGAGGGGATCTGGAGAAATAATTGCAAAAATATTGGGGTGGAATATTAGCCAGGATTGATGGTTGAAAAGTGATGATTTGTTGACTTTCAGATCTAGACTAGAAATAGAAAAAATAAAGTGATTGTTCAGAGTAACCCAAAAGAAGGAATTTCCTATGTAAGGCCTTACATAAACAAAGATGCATTTTAATTATTATCTTAGAATAGCCAGTCTTGTATAAAAATATGCTGCATTTCCCCCATGCCTCTGGTGAAGTGGGTTTTGCTATAATTGGAATATCTGACATAAGAATAGTTTGCGATTCATGCCTGCACTGTGTGGTGAGATGCAGGTATAATAATCTTATTTTGGGGAAGATCCAAATAGAAGTATTTTGTATCAAATTAAACATACTTTTATCATGCATGCTTTTTAATTTGTGCTTCAGAATATGTGACCCATATATAGGGAACATAATTGATAATAATGGCTTTTCCAAAGTCATAGTCATAGAAAGAGCTCTAAGACTATGTGGTACCTGGAAAGCTCAGTAAAGATGATGTTGGTGTGGGCTGGTGCCTTGTGTGCACAGTGCATGTGGCCATGTTGTGCCTCCACTGGTGGATGATCTCATGCTGTGTAAGGTAGATGGGGGTCAGCAAAGTAAAGAAAAGGTTGTTACCAGATGGAATTCTGGTTTCAGATAAAGATGACCAAATTAACCCAGATTATATCATGTGCACAGATGCTGTTATGGTTTAGATATGAGGTATCCCTCAGAAGTTCATCTGAGAGATAATGCAGGAATTTTCAGAAGTAAAATGATTGAGTTATAGAGAACCTTAACCTGATCACTGGATTAATCCACTGAAATAAATTAATTGGACAGCAACTGTAGGCAGGTAAGGTGTAGATGGAAGCAATAGGTCACTAGGGAGTGACTTTGAGTTGAATGTTATTTCCCTGGTGAGTGGAGAACTCTGTCTGCTTCCTTGTGGCCATGTCCTGAGCTGCTTTTCTCCACCATATTCTTTTTCCATGATCTTCTAACTCACCTTAGACCCAGAGAAATGAAGTCAGTGGTCTATGGACTGAGACCTCTGAAATCATGATCCAAATGAACTTTTCCTCCTCTAATTTTTCTTGTCAGGTCTTTTAGTCACAGCAACAAAAAAGTTGACTAAAACATATGCTGTGACTAAAAATAAAATGGAAAGTAGCGCTGATGAAATGTATGACTAAATATATAGGTTTTTAAAATCATAATTATTAGTGCATATTAATTGTACAAAATAATGGGTTTCATTGTGACAATTTCATACATACATATAATGGACATGTATAGTATCCACACCCCCCACTTCCCTCTCCCCACTCCCCCTCCATTACCCAAACTATCCTCCTTCTACTTGCATATCATACATTTCTTCCTAGATTCCACATATGAGAGAAGGATGTGAAACTTGTCTTTCCGAGTCTGACTTATTTCACTTAACATAATGATCTCCAGTTCCATTCATTTTCCTGCAAATGACACTGCTTCATCCTTCTTTATGCCTGAATTATACACCATTGTGTATATTTAACACATTTTATGTATCCATTCATCTGTGAGCATCTAGGAAGATTTCATAACTTAGCTATTCACAATAGACCAATAAACCTGGGTATTCAGGTGTCTATTGTAGGCTGACTTTGATTCCTTTTGATATGTACCAGGAGTGATATGGCTGGATCATATGGTAGTTCTATTGCAGCTTTTTGAAGAACCTCCATACTGTTTTCCACAATGTCTGTATTAATTTACATTCCTACCAACAGTGTATAAGGTTCCCTTTCCCTACACCCTCAACCAGCATTTCGTATTTATTTATTTATTTATTTATTTTGCTAATCATTCTGACTGGAGTGAAGTGGTATCTCAATATCATTTCAATTTGCATTTTCCTGATGTTGAACATTTTTAAAACCACATTTATTGGCCATTTGTGCTTTGTTTGAGAAGTGCCTGTTCAGTTCTTTTATCTATTTATTAGTTGAATTATTTATTGTTGTTGTCATTAAATTTTTTGAGTTCTTTATTTTTCTGAATATTAATCCTCTGTCAGATGAATAGCTGAAAAAAGATTTTCTTCCATTCCCTAGGCAGTCTCTTCGCTCTGTGGTTGGTTTCCTTTGCTGCTCAGAAGCTAAAGAAAAGACCTTAAAAGATACTATTTTTTTTTTTTTTTTGGTTAAAATGTAGACTTTGAGTTCTACTGCTTGAATTTGTACTGCAGCTCTGTCACTCGGTGACCACTGCAGCTCCATTTCTTGTGTGCATATAATTATCATAATTGTACTTATAAAACAATGAGCAGAGTGGCTTAGCACATCATAGACTTTCATCCAATGTTGGGTATTATTTTTTGTGTATTAGACCAAATGAAAATTCACTTGATCTCCTTTCAAAATTGTTATTAATTTTGAAAACCTATTTTCTTGTATATTTATTTGAAAAGGTGTTTTGTAGATAACCAACTTGAGTTGTTAAGGCATGCATATAAAACCACATGAGTATATGGATGTATATGTGTGTTCATGGTTGTGTGGATGTGTGGATGTGTGCTAATACTTGAGTGTATGCACATATATATGCCTGTTGATGGGTGTTGTGTGACTTTTCTGGGGCTGCTGTGAAAAAACAACCATAAATTTGGTGGCCTAAAGCAACAGCAATTGCTCTCTCACTGTTGTAAGGGCTGGAAGGCTGATGTCAGTATCACTATGCCGAAAGGAAGGTGGGGTGGTGCTGAGCTTCCTGCAGAGGCTGGAGGGGAGCCTCTGAACCTTGCTTCTTCCAGCTTCCAGCTGCCAATCCTTGAATTATAGCCACATCACTCCACTCTCTGCCTCTGTATTTACAAGGCATTTCCCTTTTCTCTGTGAGAATCTCTCTTTGCTACTCCTTCATACCATAAAACACTTGTGATGCTATTTACGCCCATCTGTATAATCCAGGATGATCTCCCCATCACAAGGTCATTATTAATGTTAGCAAAGAATCTTTTTTCAAATAAGGTAAGAGATTTCATGGATCTCTGGAAGGATACTTTTCAACCCATTATAGGTGTACATATGTGTATGAGTGTATGTGTGGGGGCCTTGGGTGAGTATAGATGTATGTACATATATTGGTATGATTGTTATGTGTATGTGTGAATGTATTTATATATAGGTGTTTGTTGTGTGTGCATGTGTGGGGGCTATGAACGTGTATGTATATACCATGTGTATACTCGTGGGCATATGGGTGTGCATATATGAGTGCATGCATGAATGTGTATATGTGTGTGAATGGGTAATGAGCATGCATGCATGTGTGTAATACATGTGGGTATTTTTGATGAAAAGTAGGTTATTCATCTGACCTTTGCCTAAGATATTTTATTAGAGTTCTGAAATGTGAAACAGTTGGAAGTCTGTTCTAATGAATCAGTATTCTCTTAACAGATGGCCGAATAAACACAATGTTTCTACCTTCCCAGAAATCATCTTAAGCACAAAATTGTTATGGTTTGTGAGAAAAGAGCAACCCTGTTTAAATGCTAGTAAACAAGGAAGCACATACCTCTCTTACCTCTGTCTGAACCTCAGAAAGAGGACCCAAGTGGGAGTTCAACTTAATGAAAAATGCATTAGGAGCTGTCCTGATGACCCAGAGGATCTATTGCTCATTTTAATCTCAGCCAACCAGGTAAATAGGCGCTGGTCCATGAACCCTGGCTCCGAACAAATCAGGGAAAACTTAATGACAGACAGTGGCTCTAAATGAGAGTTTACGCTTTCTTTCCCCACCGCCCCCCCCAGCATTTAAAACCTGCCTGTGGAAATAACAGTTAGGTTTTATGAGGACTGGAATGTATTCAAATCTGCCTTGGTGTTTGGTGTAAGAAAGTGATTAGGGAAGACAGAGCCAAGGTTGAGATAATGCTAAGAGGACAACTTTTTAAAAGCTTAATATGTATTTAGTATATATTATTTTGCATATAAACTGACATATGTAAATGTTTAAAATAATTATTTTAGGCATCTATATATGCTAGAAAAATGCAAACGAGATGATGATTTGTAAAGCACTCCACTAGCTATTGTGGAGATGACCAAGGTAATAAAGGAGTAGTATCCAGCTTGGTCAATTAATAATCTATTGTGGAATATAAACTGAGGCAGGAATATGTGACATACAAGCACATATAAGACAATTTCGTGGAGGCGCACAACTGTGAGAAGGGCAGCTGTGGTGCGTTTGAAGAGTAGGAGGTTCATCATTAGAGCCTTGATCCATGACTAAGAAATTGATAGAGCTGACTCTAGGGAAGACAAAAACTAGTTGTAACATGGTGAGTAAAGATGGGAAAATGCAGGGCCTGTTAGAATAACATAACCCATCTTTCTGGAACATATGATATCTTGAACAGGATTCCTGAACCTAAGGAGTGTTGATATCTTGGATCAGATCAATCATCAATCTCTGATGTAGGGCTTTCTGTGTATGGTAGGATATATAACAGCATCAGTGGTCTCTACACACTAGATGCCAATACCACCTTGTCTTCCCTGACCTCACCTCCCATGTTGTGACAAACAAAAATTTCTCCAGATAGTGCCAGATGCCTCCTGGCAGCTAACAGCCTCTAGTTGAGAACCACTGCTCCAGGACACTGCTATTGTCCTGTAGCCCCAGCATCAGCTGGGAGCTTGTTAGAAATGCAGAACCTCAGGTCTCACCCAGACCTACTGAAGCACTCTGCATTTTAACAAGATTCCCAGGTGACTCATGTGCACGTTAATATCTGAGAGCTACTACTTTGAGCACTAGTACAAGAAAGGGCTGTTAATCCTGGTTGGAGTGAGATCATGAAAAGATTTGAACATTTTGCTACAAACTTCGTAGCTATGCAGCTAAATTCATTTTTCCTTTCGTTGCAGATTTATTTCAGGAATACTAGACTGGAGGTTCAATATTACCTCTTTAACCTTCTTGCCTTTCTTATAACTTCAAACTCAGTATTTAGGAGAACGGCACATGCCAGCTAAAAAAAACTGTATAGTCTCTCTTGTGTCTGTAAGAATATATTCTAAACAGAAGTTACTTTGGGAGCCTGTAGGGAAACACTTTAAGAAGGAGCAGACTCTGTTCATTTTCCCCAGATATTTATTTTCCTTCCTGGAAAAGACAGTGATGGTTTCAATTCCAACAGCTGTCTTTAAAGTTTGAGAAGAGCCATGGTCTAAATATGGTAGAGTCCTAAGTCAGAAGGAAGCTGGCCAGAGAGAAAAAAAAGGAGAGAAAATTGATCCAAATCTTTTAAGCCACTGTTTTCTTTTCTTTTTACATTTCTTGTTTTTAGATATACATGAGAATAGAATATATTTGACACATTACACACACATGAAGTACAACCCATTCCAATTAGATCCCGTTCTAAAGCCACTGTTTTTCAGAGATCTCTTACTCAGATAAACGCAACTCCTAACTGACTGAGATTGCTGATGTGATGGGTGCACTGGAGGAAAGGAGACCCGTGCAGAAACTATTGTAAGAGTATGGGTGAGAAACGGGAAGAACATGGATGGAAGTGAAGAGAGGCATTGAGAACCTGCTATTCTTTGGAGGTATGATAATATTTTTGCTTATCTCTGATGTTGGGGAAGGCTATGAGGCTTATAAACCTTTAAAAGTCAAGGCAAGGAGTGGAAGCTACAGAGGTAAAAGGAAAAGAAAGGTGGGGAGATATCTCATGAAAATCGAAGAGGAAAGAGGAAAGAGACGGGGCTGGGGAGGAGGGAGTTAGGGAAAGGAGAATTTCTGGGGAATGATATTGGCCAAAATGCACTGTGTGCATGTACAGATATGTGACAATGAATCTCACCATTATACACAACTATGATGCACCTGTAAAAATATGGAAAAAAAATAAAAGAAGAGGAGTGTGCTTAGGATTCTGTGATGAGTTTGGTTTTCATGTTTAGACCCGAAGGACGAAGAAGACATCAGCTAGATGTGTATGTCCAGAAGTTGCCCATGAAGATACGATGCTTCGGGGGAGCAGATGAGAAGCAGCACTGAGGATTTACACACTGAAGGCAGGAGAAAGGGGTGATAATAAGTATCCATTGAACTGGATAGAAAACTCTATAGTAATGGGCTAGAGGCAGTTAAGGGGTTGCTGCTGAACAGGTTCCTCAGGAAGTATTTTCAGTGGTATTTAAAATGGAAAGGACTGGGAGCTGTTTTGAGAAGGTGTATCCACTCAGGGGACACATCCTTTCTGCAGTGGTCCTGTCATCAATGAGATGAGGCCTTTGCTAGTCCTCAGAAGTCAGGCTGAGGTGTGCTCCATCTTTGACAGACTCTTCTGAGTCGTGAACCTTCAGACTGTTCTTCAGCTAATGCTGTCTTGGAAATTGTGGAGCCATGGTGCATAAATACGGTCAAGAGTTATTGCCTTCTAGGAAATATTTTCATCTTTCTCTAGTCAATAGCTTTTGTATACTCCAAGGAATTCATTCCACAAAAGTCATTGTATTAAATAGCTGTACACATAGGTCATAAGCTAGATGTATTCAGGGATGGAAAGAGGGTAACACATTGAAATACCCCTGGTAGAGCTTTGTGCATATGGAAATAGGATAGATGTGATCAATATTTTAGTACTGTAGACTGCAGGGTGCCCTGGTCCTGGGTACTGCTAAAGATAGGACTCCTCATTTGTCCAAAATATTTGGGGTCTGTGTGTTTTCACTTTTTGGGGGGAACACTGTCTTAGTCTTTCCTTCTTTTTTTTTTTTGTCTACATAACTGTATTCTCTTTTAGCATTTCCCTCTTCTCTATATAAAAACCTCAAGTTTCATCCATTTTCCTCTTTTCTCAAGAAAGATGCCCATTATACCCACTGTTTCTTACTTTGTGTCCACAGTCACTTATGGGCAATTATGGAATCCCCAAAGCTGTGAAACCAGAAGTTTGTAATTTTTTAAAAAAATATGCAACTCATTTGGCTTTAAAATCTAAACTGATGTGAGGTATTATGTGGTCTTTATTCATTTCTAGAATATTGATTTTATTTGTATGGAAGAAATGTCAGTGTGTTTGTTAAGAGTGCTGCCTTATACCTTAGTAGGAGAAAGAATATTACTATCTTTTGAAAATTGGAAACATTCCAAATTCCAAAATAAATCATGTCCCAAAGTCTTTGGATGAGGGAATGTGGGCCTATCCTGTCCTCAAAATGCAGATGAGAATAGGAGGTTGTGATGAATGGGAAAGCATGATCATCATCGGCAAATGACACCCTATACTAACTGCAAAGCCTGTCAGAATCAACTGAAAAGCAAGTAGATGTAAGTAAGATCACTAAATCCAAAGAAGGGTCATGTAAGCAATTCAGCCCAGCATTAGCTTCTGGATTAATCTTGCAATTAGGAGAACTTCAGGAGCCTTGCTTAGCTCACTAAATGACTGAGATCAAATGGAGTTTAAGGACAGCTTTGCCTGGTCTTGTACTCCAAAACCAGAAGCACAGCTCCTGCCTGCATTGGGGCCAGCTCCCTACTTTGCCTTCCTGTTTCTCCCAGGCTCTTAGGGCTGGCAGATCTGACTAAAGAGCGTCTATGAGGAGGGAACCACAGCCTGCTCCCCGGACTCTCCAAGCCCAGGCCGCCTGCCTAGTCCCTTTTCTCGGGTCCCATTGACTCGCTCCCAAGCTTCTAACTGGCTGGAATCTGCTCCCTGGCATCCCTGCTCTTTTGCCTCTAATAATTGTCTGCTTGTCTCCAGCATCATGCCCCTCGTGTCATCATAACTGTCAACTTTGATCTTTTTTAGAGATGACATTCAGACAGCTTTGTTGAAATTTTACCTACAGAGTGATTGTGCAGCATGTCATAGGAACAGCCTCAACAATCACAGAGACTGGCACAGCTGTGCCTACATGCCCAGAGAAGGCATTGAGCTTTGGTGACATTTTAAATCAGAACAGTGACTAATGATGCAAATGGAACGTAAACGATGAATCATACAAAATCATTATTTGTCTCTGTACCAGGAAAAACTGAAACAGTGGGGACTGTTTAGTGGTACATTTTCAAGTCTCACAGATGAGCAGGGTCACGGAAGGAATATATCCACAGGATAGCTTCCATGTAGCAAAATCTTCTTCCTTCGTCTTCCTTTCTCCTCTTACCCCTTCCCTTCCCATCTCCCTTCCTTTCCTTCCTCCATTTCTCATTCATTAATCAGTCTTTTTATCTGAAGACAGAGTTAATAACAGTATCCTCCTAATAAAGATAGTTGCAGGGATTAAATAAGCTGAGATGTTAAGGTGTGTGTGTGTGTGTGTGTGTGTGTGTGTGTGTGTGTGTGTGTGTGGTGCATGTGCATCTCAAGTGCTTTTAGTGCTTAGCCCAGAGTAAAGTGCTTTTTCTTGTTGGAACTGACCCTGTGCCAGACCCTGTTCTGGAAGGTAGCAACACAGACATGAAAAGTCTAGAACTTAAGCATCTCCCATATTTGAGTTTTCACAGGATGTGTTATTCTTGAAGCATAAACTCTGACATGAGATGGACTGGATTTGAAAGTCATCTCCATCCTGTCACTCATTGATGATATGACCTTGGGCAAGTTGCTTAATCACTATAAATCTTGGTCTCTTCCAGTGGGGATAATAATATCAATGGCAAAATAATAATGTCTATTTTGTAGGTTTGTTATGAGAAATAAAGTTCATAAAAGCAAATGAAGTACTTCACAGAATACCCAATTAAGTAATAAATACTGAGTTCCTTTTTCCCAAGGTGCTCCTGATTATTGGTCCTAAGTTGGTCCTTGACAACTGTTTTTTTTTTTCTTCTTTCAGTTAATGGATATATTTTTAAAGTCTTTTTAGATATATATAATAGCAGAGTATATTTTGATGTATTATACATACATGAGGTATAACCTCCCGTTCTTGTGGTTGTACATGATGGAGAGTTATACTGGTTGCGTATTCATATATGAACATGGGAAAGTTATGTCGGATTCATTCTCCTGTCTTTCCTGACAAAATCTTACATTAGGACCCTCATCCTCATGGATAGGATGGAAAGAATATGAGGTTTGTAGAGCTGCTCTGCATCTGGTATCTGGGGAACTTTTTGAGTAAAATACATCTTCCCTAATATATTGCCTCCATCCTGACATCACATGGACAAGAGAGGGGCTCTGAAATAAGAGTGCCTTGTTTCAAACCTCAACTCCCACAATATCTTGTCCTGTGTCTAGTATTTATCTCACCTTTCATATTTGTTTTCCCATCTGTAACGTGGATGTAATAATAGTCCCTAATTCACATTGATGATTAAGGTCAACTAGGATAATGTAGGTAAAGAACTGAGTACCAAAAAAAAAACAAACAAACATGCCTAATGTGCAGTTGATATTAAGTTGGCAATAGTTATGTTGTTTGTTTTTATTAGTATTTGAGTCTGTATTTGGGAAAGAACTTGCACACCTGGATTTCTGAGGCTTTCCACACTCACTTTACTTTTATTTTATTAAATTTAAAAATTATTTTATAATTTATCTTAATTTTTAGTAACTTTTTTTTCTTGTTTCAATAGGAACCTATGTTCATCACTGCACAAAATCTCAGAATATTCTCTTTCCTCTTAGCTAACTGCATCCCTGGGCATTCTGGGAGTCACGGGAGGTAAGCTGTTTCATGACAGCTGTACATGCTTGCCTAGCATTAGTTGGTGTTACGGCTTGGATCTAGAATGCCCCCCATCCCACAAAGACTCATGTGTTAAAGGGTTGGTCACCAGCTGACTGCACTATTGGGAAGTGACAAAAATTTTAGAAGGTGGGACGGTGTCTAGCTGCAGCAAGCCGTTCATTTGGGTGATGTCATTGAAGGCGCCATATCGTGTCCCTGGCCCCTTCTTCTCTCTCTGCTTCTTGACCATCATGTGGTGAACAGCTTTTCTCAGCCATGTGCCACCCACCATGATGTTCTGCCTCTCAAAGATCCAAAGCAACAGGGCTGAGTGACCATGGACTAAAGTCTCTGAAGCAATGAGTCCAAATATATCTTTCTTCTTTTAAGTTGATTTATCTCCAGCATTTTGTCAGTGATAGAAAGCTAACATTTTGTATGTAGCCTCATAAGGAATATCACCAAGAATCATATGTTACCCCATAACTGATTGTCTTCAGAGCAAGCATACACTTGGATAACTAAGTATACATTTTCTACTTTGGGACTGTAGTTTTTAAGTTTAAGTTTTTTTTTTTTTTTTTAAGTTTTTAAAAAAGCTTTTTAAGTCAGATTCAGAGATAGACAAATGTGATCAGGGAGAACGGATCTATATGGTCTGCCATTGTCCTGGTTTATTTCTAGCATGATTGCACACTAAGCAATGGTGATGCTGCCAGCAGCTACCATTTATTAAGCATCAGGCACTTCCCATGCATCAGCTCATTTGTTCCAGAGAGCAACTCTGAGAAGTCTGAGAAGTCTGTATTGGTTTCCTCTCTTAGCCACGAGAAAACTAGATCCAGATTAAACAGCTTGTCCACGTTCACAAAATTCAAACTAATCTCAATATGCCTTAAAAGTTGTTTAAACTACAATGTGGTAGTTAGAACAGATTTAAGCAAATAAATAAAGAACAATGCCAGATGCAGTGGCACATGCCAGTCGTCCCAGCAGCTCAGGAGACTGACAGGAGGATCACGAGTTTCATGCCAACCTCAGCAACTGTAAGGCACTAAGCAACTCAGTGAGACCCTGTCTTTAAATAAAATACAAAATAGGGGTGGGGATGTGACTCAGTGGACAAGTGCCTCTGAGTTCAATCCCAGGTACACCTCGCCACCCCCCCAAAAAAAAGAATAAAAAATTTTTCAACAATAATCTTTACTGAAGGGAAATAAATATTCTAGGAACACAAAGAATAAAAACACAAAATTGTAACGTTAAACTATAGCTAAAGCTTACTTTTCTCAACCTCCAAGCCTTATTCCAACCCATACAGATATTTTAAAATCTAATCCAGCTGGGCACAGTGACTCATGACTGTAATCCCAACAGGTGGGGAGGCTGAGGCAGGAGGATTGCAAGTTAAAGCCAGCGTAACAACTTAGGCCCTAAGCAGCATGTGAGACCATGTCTCAAAATAAAAAAATGAAAAGGGCTGAGTTCAATCTCTAGTACCCACCTCAAAAAAGAAAAAAAAAAAAGAAAGAAAAAGAAAAAGAAAGAAAAGAAAAAAATTAATCTAGTAAGCCAGAGCAGTTCATAAGACTTTGACCTCATTAAATTGTCAGGTAGATGAAGCTTATAATAAACAAACAGACAAGAGCAACCTAAAAATTGCACACAAAGAGCTTTGGAAACATCTGAATACAAATCACTTTCTAAATGTAGGATGCTCTTATCATTGATTGTACAAGAAAACAGAACCTTAGACCTTCCTAGCATAGCAGTAATAATGAAGGAAAGCCCTTATGCTCAAAGTGATTAAAGCATTTAACTCACAAAATGAGCACGGGGGAGAAAATCTCGTCTCCATTTTTCTCAGTGTTATGACACACAATGAATAGAATCTCCCTCAGGTTTTGCTAAACATCCAAGCTCTTTACTTTTCACTATTTTATTCATTTGAATTCACCTTGGATTTACTAAAGAGAGAGAGAGAAAAAAAAGACCTCACAATAAATGAGAAGGTGTAGTTAACAAGGTACGTTAGTGGTTCTTCATAAAATCCATGTGGTGGTAAAGCGAACATCATCCTACCCTCAAGTTACACTGTTTGGTGGCCAAGGGTTTTATGAGGTGAGAGGAAGTGAATTCATCATTAAAAGATAACTAATTAAAATTAAAGATGGAATAGGCCCTTCACCTTAAGTTATGCTCACACGATATCTCACCGTTCTTGCTTCACATTCAAAGCATTTTAGAAAAAAGAAGATAGTAACTACAAAGTCGGCTACAGAATTTACCAGGGTGATATGCCTTCAAGTCGTCAGTGGAAGTAGGTGAGAGGTGACCGGCTGAAGGGAAATGCACTCTTCTTGTTCTCTCCCCATTACACCTTAGATGTCATGGATATCTTGGCATCTATTTACATTTTCAGTTTCAGCACTCTCAAGCAATACTAATGGCCTCGATGTACACCATATACACACTTAGAACATTTTGCTGAAAATTATATTTGAGATTGCTTTCCTTTTAATAAAAATAAAGCATCACTATTTAGCAAATGTACCAAAGGGGGAAAAAATGACAATGTTTGCAGTTCTGTAATCAAATAAGCAATGTGTTCATCTAGGTTGTCAAAAGACAAGATTAGAACAGATTTAGCCATAGATTTAATTGGCTTTTATTCTGGATTTATGAATTGGAACAATCTCACTTCTATAAAATGGAAGGGAGTTTCCACTGGTCAATGGCAGAACAGTGGGTTTTCTAAGGTGGCGACACGGAAACAGAACAATACAAAGAAGCTTGTTGGTTAATGCCCAGTTAGTTCATGTTAATCTTTTAATATAAAGGTTAAAGCAGAGGTTTTACTATAAAGGTTAAATACAAAGGTTAAAGCATAATTAATTCCTAATTATACTGACTATGGTAGAGTGGAATCTCCTATTTTCAGGAAAAACTGGTCTGTTTGAGGATCCCTCTGCTTCCTTTAAATTTGGTTATGTGGAATTTTAACATGAATGATTTCATTTTGGTTTATTCTTTTCTTTTGGAGCTTGATAGAAGAGCTTAGCTAAAAAACAATGGCCTTCCGTAATTTTTTCTTTTGCAATGTATCTCTAAAATAATAAAAAGCAAAATTTTCCAAATATATGCCAATTTTTTGCTTTTTCTTCCTTTTCTTATCCTTCTTCTTCTTCTTCTTTTGTATTGTACATTTTAAATTTTCCAGGTCAGGAACTATATCTGCCATTGTCATCATGGAGAACCCAGAATCTAGTACAGTGTCTGTACTACATGCTCAATGAACACTTTTGTTTTTTGCATAAATAAATATGTTAGGGACTTTCCATATCATTACATATCTTATAGCATCTTTTTAATGACGTGTAGCATTCCATACTATGAATGTATTGTGATTTATTTAGCTTTTTTTTTTTGCTTACCTAGGCTATCATTGATTTTTTTACTATTGTAAATGAAAGGAAATATTCATGCAGCAAAATATTTTCTTAGAAATTCCTTTTGACTCTTGGAATTGTTGGTACAAAAAATAAGTAAAGAAGAAACACTATAATTGTCAAAAAACCAGTAAACATATTTAAATATTTCACATTGGCATATATATGCGTGTGTGTATATGTGTGTATATATGTGTGTGTGTGTGTGTGTGTGTGTATGTATATGTGTATATGTGTGTGTGCTTGTGCATATGTGTGGGTATATTTTTCCATACTTTGTGACTTGTAGGTCTTTAAGGACAACAAGTATGAGAGAAAAATCTATTCCTTTATGAGACTTTTTTTCTCAAGTATACATTTTATGAAAAAAGTTATATATCTCCAAATTTTCAAACTGTAAAGACTATTGGTATTATCCTCTTTTAATTGTCAAGAGTCAATAGTAACAAGTGTCAAAGATACTCTTTTTCTTCTTTCCTTACCTAGCATAACCTTGGCTTGTGGTCTCAAGAAGCATTTGAAATAGGTAACAGCTTCAAAGTCATGGAAGTTGCATAAATGACTGACATATTTGTTCTTTGAGTACCCGCCAGTCCCCACAAGCTAAGAGAATGTCTTCCTCTCATCATTTTTCTACGGGTCAGACCTAAGAATGACCTGTCAGGAGATGAAGATCTGCATGCAGTAGTTCATTAAGATTGATAGCAAAGTCCAAACTGATATATGCACTCCCCCCCACCTGGTTTCATGGATGTCTGCAGGGACAAGACTGAAGAGAATTGCTTCTGATCTAGTACAGCAAAGGGTTACTTTGTTGTTCATCATTGTTCATCATCTTACACCCAAGGAAGCCAAGCACAAGTTGTGCAAAGTGAGAAAGCTCTTGTGGGCACAGAAAGAATCCCTTATCTTGTGATCCAGGATGCTCACAACATTCACTTCCCTGATACCCTCCTCAAAGTGAATGACACCATTCAAATGGATTTGGAGCAAGACTTCTGATTTCAAATTTGACACTGGCAATCTGTGTATGATACCAGAGGTGCAAGTAACTTGGGAAGAGAGAGACATCCTGGCTCTTTTGATATGGTTCATGTGAAAGATGCCAGTGGAACAGCTTTGCTGCCCAGCTCTCCAACATTTTAATTGTTGGCAAAGTCAACAAAATATGGATTTCTTTTTTTGAAGAAAAAGAATTCATTTTACCATTGCTGAAGAGAGAGACAAGAGAGTGGTGGCCAAACAGAGTGGTGGGTGAGATGGTTTCTAGTTGACATGTTGGAGGTCTCTGTTCTTAGTTAAAAAAAAATATATAGATAGATTGAATAGATACTCTCTAGCCACTGAAAGCCAAACTCCTTTGTCAGGATAAATGAAATTTCAGGAGGCGAAAACATTTTGTTGAATGGTGATCAGTAACTCATCCCAAATCTCATTTAAGAAAGTAAATACAGCTGGAGCAATAATGCATGTCCTAGAGGTGTCAGGCGAGAAAAGATTTAACACCACACAATAAACTATAAATAAACAAGATAATTCTGAAGAACCACTGCACATTCATTTGTGTCAAATAAGGAATTTGGAAATAAGATAGCCACCAACCAGCAACTGTGGTGATAGTAACATTTCAGAATTCATTAGTGGAGAAAGAAAATTCATGATCAAGAAATAAAAATAAAGGAATTTTCCAATCATCTTTTGATTCTATAAGATGATGTAATTCACCCTCTTGAATATGACCCTTTAAATGTGTGAAGCAAGCGAATGTTGTATAATTCAAGCATTTCCTGAAGTCCATGAAAGCAACTCACTTAAGCTTTCAAGTTGCATATAAAATGGCACTAAACAGTTTCATTTTTTAAAGCATGAAAAAGGAAAAAACCACTGAAGTTTAATAAAAAAAATCTGTGATAGTGAATTAAGATAATGTCAAAAAAGGAAGGATCCTGTGGAGCTGAGAAAGCCAATCCTGATATGTGTTCAGAAACAGTAAGAACAAGGTCCTGAGAGAGATGTCCAATTATAAGGTCACCTGGGTACTTGCTAAAAAGTACCTTGAAAGAAGTTATATTGCAGGTACAGTGAAGCAGGGTCTCTAGGGAGTGGCCTCAGAAGCCTTAGTTTTATCAGTCACCATGATTTTTATTTTTTTAATATCTAGGACATTGGAGACCCTTCATGGAAGAGGGTTCTTGTGTGATATAGTGCAGCACTGGAGGATTGGGAAAGAGGCTTGGTTGTAAGGAAGAGGAGATTAAAAGGCCATTTGACATTACTGATTAAACCAAGGACCTTATTCAAAGTACCTAGCATAATATCTGGCACAATATAATATTAATGTCAGTGTAGAAGAATCACATTTGAATGCTACACTCAGATGTGCAAAGAAAGCATCTTCTTTATCTTCCTTATGAAAGTGATAAAGGAGTAATAGAGAAAAAGAATTGAGTAAAGCCCAGTACATCCAATATACTTTGTTAATTTAAATAATCTAAGTGTCTCCCTCTCTCTCTCTCTTTTTAAATAAAATCTCATTTAAGAGGATTTTTCTCTTTCTTGTTGTGCTTCTTCCCAGAGGAGCATCTGATTGGGAGAGAATGGCTCATTCCTGGGAAGAAGTCATATAAGAGACTTGGGGAGCTCCGAACAGGTGTAGCTTGATACACAGTGGGTGAGGACTGGAACAGATTCAAGTGACAGACCAATGTCCTAATTTTACAGATGTTTAAGTCAATGCCCCGATGTGCTACGTGTTTCTGTATGAATTACATTGCTCATGAGAGAAAGGCTTGGGACTTAGTCACACCCACAGAGGGTCTACTTTTTAATCCAGGGCAGATTCACAGTGCACCATCTTTAAAGGCAATTTCACCCACAAGGATTGCATTTATGAACTCCCATTTTTTACCCCAAATACAAGTTGCAGAATCACATCGGTTACACATCCACATTTTTACATAATACCATATTAATGACTGTTGTATTCTGCTACCTTTCCTATCCCCTACTATCCCCCCTCCCCTTCCTTCTCATTTTCCCTCTCTACCCCATCTGCTGTTGTTTTAAAAAGGCTTTGTTCCCAGGTGGTGATATTGGGAAGCAGTGGGACTTTTAGAAGGTGAGGACCTACTTGGATTTCCTTAGAGAGGGTATTCCCTGAAAGTGGTTGTAGGGCCCAGCCTTTTTCTCTTTGGTTTCTGGATCATGAGTTAAGCAGTTCATTCTACAGAATCTCCCATCATTCTGTGCCATCCTCATCAGAGGCCCAAAGCAATGGGGCTGCCTGATCTTAGACTTAAATCTCCAGAACTATGGCCCCAAATAATCTTTTTCTCCTGATACGTTAGTTATCTTAGGTATTTTGTTATAGTAATGAGAAACTGACTAACACAAGCAACATTAGCTTCTATAATAGATAACTTCTGAAACAGTCTAATATGAATGTGTATCCTCTTTCCTTTCTGTTTTATGTTTTTGCCATCCTGCAGGGGAAGGGTTCCCTCATTTTTCTAAGTTCACGGCACTCTTAGCCCTGTAATTTTTTCACAGTAGTCCTAAGCCACAAAAATACCTATTAGTTCTGTTGATGGAATAGATCAGCTCTAAAATGTAGTAAGTGTCTTATGTTCTGAAATATTTCACTTCTGATTTGGGGATACTTTTTTCTAAACAGCATCCCCAAATCAGAAGTGAAATATTTTTATTATTACTACAAGAATAATGTACCAATTGGAAAGAGTGTGTCCATTGAGTACTACACAGCTTCTCCAACCTTGAGATCAGATTGGATACCACCCAACTTCATTTCCTGTTCTGTATTGATTTTTACATTTCACTTTCTCTTTTTCAGCAAGCACAATGTTAAGAAACTCTGGAAAGAAATGTAATGTAATGTTGGAACTGAGGATTACCTTGAGCTAGTACTGTATGTAATACAGTTTGTCACTGACTTCCAATGGTTGGATTTAGGAATTTTTGGCTTTATGATTATGGAAAGAGGATACACATTCAGTCATACTTCCTATTTTGAGTTTCGATCTTTTCCCTGGTTCGTGTTAGCTCTTGTGGTGCTGGGTAGTGGAAGCAACCTGAAACTCCCAGTCATTCCAGTGATCCAGAGGGTGAACCACCCATCCTCCACACTGTGCTGTGTCGCTGCTAAGCCACCATATTTGGAAGGTTAGATGTACTCCATGCATTTTTGACTTACAACATTTTCAACTTGTGATGGCTTTATAGGGACGTAATCGCACTGAAAGTCTAACAGCATCTGTATTTGATAGATGTAGTGTTTCCCTGGAAAATACACAGTATCTCAGGATAACACTGTGAATTTGCTGCAGTCCCTTGGGGTGCCCAACATACTCTTTAGGAACTTTAGTTCTTAAGCTTGGAGTTATTGCTTTCCAGCTGAGAGATGTGGAAAATGAGAAACGAGAGTCATCTATGGGAGATGTCTACGTGTGGAAGTGGCACACATCACTTTGGCTTCTTGTTCCTTAGCTGTGCCTGGTTTGCTTCCTCGGTGACATGTTTTGCTGTGGTAAGTACCTGGAGTGTACTCCCGCTTTCCACCGAGAATGTGACATCACATCTTATGGGGCTCTATGGATGGCCGTTCACCTAAAACCCAAGAGGTTAACAGAGATCTGAACGTTTATGCCATAAACATAGCAGGAATGAACTGTGGACCGCTCCTCTGAAGACTGTGTTTGAATAGCCAGGCTGCACTCCTGTCAACTACTCAGAAGACCAAAAACTCTGGCTGCAATGGGGCCACATCTTGATAGCCTTTCAGCTGCCCTTCGAAGCCTTGTCCTCCAACACCAGTGCCGGCCTCCAGTGTCAAGGGACCTTGTGTGTCCTCAAGTATCTATGCTGCATTGATCACACCAGTCTCCCGTGAGAACCACACTTATAAATGTATGTCTCAAACTTTAATTAGACTTTACTCCCCTCAGAGGCCTGCTTTTAACCTAATTGAGCAACTAGATTTAATAATTTAGAACTCACTCATGACGTGGTTAACGTACCTCATCTGTGGAATGTATTCCCTGTGAGGTTTGTTCTCATTATTCTCCCCCTCTTTATGCATTTGTGAGTCAAAAAGGGGGAAATAAACGCTATGGCACTGAGTCATATGATTTGTCAACTCATACTGTGATCATCTTGTATTAACCATTCTCTTCCATGGAAGTGACCTCAGACACTTAGCAATCCAAACGGCAGAGACAGAAACGTGGCCCAGCTCCATGCCTGCCAAAAGATGAAGGATTTTGAACCAAGAATAGACTCCGCTACTCTTATCTTAATTCTTGGCATTGAATCTTTTCCAACACGATTGTGTCAATGGCCAAAATGAGATAGAAGAAGCAATTTGCAATCAACAATTTAAAATTCTAAAAACATCTAAGACAAATATTTTCTTTCTTCAAGTGTTGATGAAAGTGTTGATTTGGACCGGGGTTTCTCAACCTTGCCACTACTGTTGTGTTGGTTCAGATATTCCTTTGCTGTGAGTGCCATCCTGTGCCTTGTAGGGTATCTGGCTCTATTCCAGCATATACCAATCAGATGCCAGCAGCATGCCTCGGCAGTTGTAACAACCCAGTCATCTCTAAACATTGCCAAATATTCCCTGGGGGATGAAAGGAAGCAAAATTTACAGGGGCAAATATGATCAGAAGGATGGAAAGAAGTTGTGAGTTGCTTCCCTACTAGAGAATTCCCAGTTATATATGCAATTTAAATTTCTCACTGTACTTCTCATTGTATCTAAACTCTTTTCAAATAGCCTTTTGATTGCATATTAGTGAGCCCCACTTTGGATCAAAGTATTCATTTTCTACCTTCAGGAAAAGAAGCTGCTGGTGGCTCATAGTAGAGTTCTGCCCTGATACCTGCCTTCTACCCAGAGGGGCTGGGCTGCTTTTCCTAGGGCACACCTCTGCTTCAGGGTACAGCCCTCATCCAGTGGACTATGGGTGTGGGAGGGAGGGTGGGATAAGGCCTATACCCCACCACAACTGGGGCCACTCGGAGCACTTCAACTTTCCCCTCCACGCATCTCCTCGTCCCTCACTTCTTGATGGATGTTGCTCCCTGGAGAAATTCCAGTAAGCTCCCTGCATGAAAATCTGTCTCTAAGTCTATTTTTAGAGAGCGCAACCTACGATTCACACCTTCAGCATTTTATTTTAACTTAACACAAATACTAGTGTTGCTTCCCCCATCTTTTGATGTTGTGAGAATGCCTTTTCTTGATTCCAATTCTCCTTAGCAGAGTTCCCCCATCCTTTATGCATTACCCATATTTACAAGTTTGTGTTTTGGTTTATTTAAAGGAAGTGAAAATCTAAATAGAGAATTCAAAGCTGAGTGCAGAAAGTGTTTAGATTTTTTTAAACTGTTTTACAATTGTGTTGTCACACCTATTTTAAGAGCAATTTTAGTTCCACACTCACTTTCACTATTTATCTTCGGAGCATTCAACTTGGTCAGAGAAATGATTTTCTTTTAGAGAATCATATTGTTTGTTTACATACTGTTTAATTCAATTAGAAATGATAATTATATATAAAACTTGCATAAATAGGCTGAGAATAAACACACTTAAGAATAAACCCACCTAATGAGCAAAAGGTTAATCCGTAGCATTAGGTAAGTAGAGGTTTCAGAGTGTTTAGACCTATGCAGTTAGAAGAATCATGAGAACCCAGGGCTTGGTCCTTGTCTAACCAGTGCCTAATTGGTCAGAAATGCAAAACAGGATTACAACTCTTCAGGAGACCCAATATCATCTAGGTCCATTATTACAGAAAAGGGCACTCAGATGTAGAGAGAGAGAATTGGTCTTGAGTACAACCAATATTAGAAATTAGGTTTCTTACTCTTAATCAAAACTATTTCTTCTATACTATAGACACAGACTAGATAGATCAATTGGGAATTATAATTTATTTGCAAATCTTAGACTTCAGGTTATTTGAAAGTACCATTAAAAAATTAATGTCTGATGCTTATTGGAATGTGTGGAAGATAGTGTGTTCTGGTACGTCTTTAGCATTCAGAACTGTGAACCACCTTCCTAATGCTCCAATCAAGCTAAAATTAACTAACTCTGAGGTAAAGAGGATATAGGTAAACTCGTCCACATATGTAATTATGAAAATAGCTCTTACCATCAAATAGCAACCATTTTGGTTTGGGTCCCATTATCATAGTATAATGAATGCCTCTTCTATGCAAAACTTCCTGAGAAATTACTGAGGAAAAATAATCAAGCTGTTCTTTCTCTTTAATTTTTATTTTCTGAAAATAAATTAGAGAAAACAAAAAAAAATAAATTAGAGAAAACACTTTTCTTCCTTCTTCTCATTGGAAAAGACAGGAAGAGAAGTTTCCAATAATTTTTTTTTCAGTCTACATATCGTAAAATTTCTAATCTGGAGTAATTATTCCCTGTATTTTAAAAGTATTAAGTCTATACTTGGCTTGACTTAAAAAATTGTGATTTCTTTTTAGATATTTACTACATACAGTATAGCTTTTTGAGTTTTTGAGTTGTTTGCAAAAATGTTCCACACAGTTTGTTGCACAAAATTAGAATATATCTTTCTTTTTATTCCATGAGTTATGTGTGTGTATATATATATATTCATTATTCAACTACATATATTACATATATGCATGTATTTATGTATATGTACACACACAAGAATATTAATGTTTAGAAACTTTAAACCTCCATTTGAGAGGAAGTAAATTTTATATCATTTGACACTCAACTGAGGGCAAGTCAATTATTTAGAATAAATTAATGTTCTAGATATTAAATGCATAGGTAATTAATGATAACTCACCCTGCTATTTCTTTGTGCCAAAGTTTCAGCATTTAGGTAGTTTTAAATTTTGAACTATTACTCAAGGTGTTGGTGTGAATTCATTTGAACATCTCTTTCAATACTCATATTTCTCTTGGTATAAAACCTAGGAGCTAGACTTGCTGGGTCACACATGATACACATTTAGTTTTAGTAGTTACTCCCAACTAGTTTCCCATAGAGATTATATCAGTTTAAGCTATAATAGCAAATTGTTCATTGCTGTATACCCTCACCCACTTAGTCTCTTTCTTATGAGGTATACTGGTGCATGCATAATTATATATCACGATAGTTTTAATTTGCATATCCATTATGGTTAATGAACGAATGCTTTTATATCATATTTTACCCATTTAAAAATGCTATTTTAAGAAGTATCTATTCAAATTTTTACTCATTCTTCTATTTGTTTGTTTATTTTTGTCTTATTAATTTGTGGAAACTCTTCCTGTATTTCCTGTCTGAGTCCCTTATTAGATCTGTTTATTGTAAATATTTTCTTCCATTCTGTGAGTAGGCAATCCTTTTTTGTAATCAACCCTGGTGCTATTGGATTGCTCAGTGGTCAATCAATTCTGAAAGGAAGAAAAGAATACTGACTTTCATAATAATAGCGTGAGTTGAATTCCTGAACCATTATTGTATAATTTGGGTGCAAGTCTGCTAAGCTTGAAGAATCTCTTTTCTCATTTTATAAGATTAGCAATACTACTTACAAAGTGTTGTGAGGGTTAAATGAGCCATTGCATATGACAGGGCCTAGCAGGGTGCTTAGGACATGCTAGATGCTTAACAAATTTTATAGAATGGAGGGCAATAAAATATTTTTTGACTTAATTTCATCTTGGGTATTTGATAGTAGCTGCAGACTTAAAATTTCTCAGTGACAAGTTCAGTGTAATTGTAGAACCTCCCTGAGGCCTGCCTTATCTGCCATTCTTTCTTAACTACTATTGTATTTTTGTGTGGGGAGGTAAAATGTGTTAGATTTTATAAAAGAATAAAATACATATTTAAGTAAGCATGTTTCCCTAAATGACAAAGAACACATATTTTTAAGAGAAATAATTTGTGTGTGTTCAATGGGAACTAGTTAAGTATCTTCCAAATCCTTTTACATTGGAAATTTTCCTTGGGTTTTCATGGATACCTTACAGGCTAAACACATCTGAACTTTTATTTTAAATGCATGTGTTCTGCTTACCTGTTAGTGACATTTACTTCTAGTTACAAGAAAATTGGAATTCAGGCCTGTCTGGGATGATGTGCCTACCTGGATGGCTAGTGCTACTTGCCTCTTGTAAGTATGGAACATCATGATCTCAGCCAAACACCTGAGTGCATATCCAAAGAACAATTGAGAAAACGCCATTGTGAGAATTTTCTAACCAGATGATAAAGTGGAAATTCATTATTAATTCATATTTCTTTAAAATTCACCACTCAGCATTTCTATGGTAGCTACAGATGTTATTCATTCCTACTTGAGCTCAATACCTTGAAATTATAGGCAGAGGACCTCCATGTAATTAGATGTAAAATACATAAAGAATTGAACACTATCTCAAGAATTGACAAAAGTATATTTTTTTCTTATGAGAAGTGCTATATTAATTACTCTCTACTTTAAAAAGATAAATTTGCTCAGATGAAAAGATACAGAATTGTTCCTTTTGCTTTCTAATAAGTGTCTACTATAACTGAACACTCTGAGGAATTATAAAAGTTGGTGTTCTTTCAAGCGATAAAATAGTTTCAGAAATCTCCTACTTTCATTCCACTTACAGATCTTTGTTTTCTCCTCTGAGGAATTCATGCAGAAGAATTGGGAAAATGCCAGGAGTACAACACTTGCTTTTACAACCTGTTACTATATAATTAAAATAGTTCCAAGTAGCCTGTTGACTTCCAAGGTTTAATGGGTTAATGTGGTTTGTGAAAACTTAAGAGGGATCCTGTAAAACCCTATTTGGGACAACATCCTGTATTTCAATGATATTGTCCTTTGAGGAATTATGGAAGAATTACTCCTTTATTGTTAGTTTTCTGAAGTGCAAGAAGGACCTTATATTGACCAACAACCAGGCATGCTGTTTATAGTCAATTATTTGAGACAATTTGTTAATTAGTTCTGGAAATCCTACTGCAAAATACTTTCCCACCCTCCTCAGATCTGCTCCAGATATTTGTAAGTTTTTAACATTTATGTTTTGTGATCTGAATTTTTAAATTTGTATAACACCTATTGATTTCAAATGGAAAAATAACTTTCTTAGACATTTTAAAGTTAAAAATTAAAATCTAGACACTAAATCAATTTAGCAAATGAAGTTGGACAGAATCAAAGGGTGTTAGATGTTAGTGGATTTTGTTAACTATAATATCTGGTTTGAAAAAAAACTCTTGAATGGGTTGCCTTGAAGGGAAAAAGCCCAGGGAAGTTGCTCTAACTAAATTTGGAAGTTCTTAAGAGATACAAAGAAATATTGAGATGGAGGGCACTGGGCTTTTCTGGGTCTCCCAGGAGTACAGGATCTACTGAATCTCTGGTTTGAGAATTGGCAGGAAGAAGAGAGGACTGATTTTGTGAGTTTTATTCTCAGACATAGAAGCTGTGGGTGGAAATCCAATGGGGATCTTGCTTATCATGTCTGCAGTCAATCCATGGACCAGGTATGATTCCCTAAGGTTGTAATTTCCCTGGCTATGTTAGTCATCTTATATATTTCCTGGGAGGACTGGCAGTAAAATCATTGAAATGTAAAAGTCTGAATGCGTTAGTCTTTGGAAGCAGTGATGAAAGAAGTTATTTACTTTTTTATTCAGAACCACTTCTTGCAATAAAATGATGTGCCAGCCACCAAAGGGCTGTGACACAGAGGAGAAATGAGATTTCTGAAGTGGTCTGGATCTTCCCCATTGAATGTCCATGAACTTTCCCCCTATTCCAAGTGATTTAAATTTCACTTGAAGATATTTTTAAAATGTCACACTGAAGTTCCTATAATCCAGAACGCTTAAAAATGTTCATAGAACTTACATTTTAACAGCAGCACTCTTGTCGTGATAACAGTGGCACCAGTGTTGGAAGTAATGTTCAGATATAGGTTACTGAATAAATAGGCTATAAGAAGACAACTGTGATATCATCCCTATAATCAATAACAAATAAAAGGCCAAATCCTGGCACTGATGTTTGGATCCACTAATAACAGTGGCATGTATTTCCTACCTTTATAGAGTAATCCACGTTTTTGTTATGCAAATTTTCTAACCAACACAGAAGTATAGAGAATAGTATAATGAACTGTTATATACCTGTCACCTGTGTAATTAGAATTTTTCCCACTGCTTTTATCTATCTCTTGTTCTAAGCTAAAATATTTTAAAGCACATCTTAGGCCTCATTATCAAGGATTTTAAATTTTCCAATGTTTTTAATTTCACTTATCGTCACATTGATCTCACTCCAAGTAGTTGTAGCCGATGATTCTGTCACCACTGGACAGGCGAGGAAGCTGGGGCCCAGACCTTCTACTTGTTTATGACAATCCAAGGATGATAGCAGAGCTATGAACATCTCCCTCTTAGCTCTGCTAGAGTTGGTGGCCTAATGTCACAGTTCCCAGTACTTGGTCCCCATGTAGAACCTAGCTTTAACAACTCTATTATTTTACCAGGTAACAACTCTGCCACTCCCATCCAGGATGATACTGATGTAACTATAGTGGACACTCAAACTCCCATGAGTTGTTCAGATTCTGTGACATGGGAATGTAGTATAGAGCCTACAAACAAGTATGTCTTCTAAGAGGTTGTGAGATATGTGTCAATTTGGAAATGGCAGGTCAAAGATGGTCTCTCTGATAGGAGAGTCTTGAATAGAGTTCTGAAAAAAGAAAGGGAATAAAATCATGCTGATGTCCAGAGGAAGGGCATCAGCAATGAGCAGAGCACATAACAATAGCAAAGGCGCCGAGTTGGGAGCATGCTGAGAATATGTCAGGACTGGACAAGAGGCCGGAGGGGTGAGGGTAGAGGAAACTAAGGTGGTGGTGGTGGGTGATGGTGGCAAAGAGATACTGAGGGGTAAGGCTGTGGAGGGGTGTTGTGGGCCATAGTGAGGCCTTTGGATGTTTTCCCAAATTCTATGGAAAGATACTCTAAGGTTGTGAGCAAAGAGGTGATAAAATCTAATTTGGAAATGGAAAGGATCCTAAGCAGCTGTATAGAGAACAGGCAGAGGGGACCAAAGGGTAGAAATAGGGAGAATTGTTGAGAGGACATGGCAATAACCCAAGCAAGAGTCAGCAATGATCAGAATGGGAATGGGAGTTGCGGAGATACTGAGATGCAGTTGACTCCAGATCCATTTTGAAGACAAACTCAATAGTTTCCGGCACCAGTCCTTCAAGAGGCATAAGTTCCCCAGGTTTCCATGAGAAAGTACAATATGTTTCTAAAAGTTTCTTTAAGTTTTGTTTGACTAGTTTGCTTTTGGTGTCTTACCACAAAAAATATTCTTAACTTCCAACCCGGTAGTCTTTGCAATTCAACCTGTACTTAATGAACGCTTGCTATGTGTGTAGTTGTCTCTGGCAGATTTTACTTACAAAGATGGCTGAGCGATAATGGCCATCCAACCTGGTCTGACAACTTGATCTTGCCATCCCCTATTAACAGCTGGTCTCGGTGTCACTCTCCCTTGCAGGTTCTCTAGTGAAGAAGACTCCAGACCCAGCCAGCATCTATCTGACTGCAGCCACAAGAGACCCTGAGCAAGAATCTTCTAGCTAAGTTCAGTCAACCCCTGAACCATGAAAAATAAACTATACAATTATTTTTGTTTTAAGTTGCTAATCTTTGGGTGGTTTGATCATAGTAATGAATAACTGATTTAGTAACAGTAGGTGTTGCATTATGTAGGGCAGTCTGATTTACATTATTAATTCTATCAGTCAGATAATAATAGCAAATAATTATCTAGTTTGTAATATGCCAGGCATTGTTCTAAGTGCTTCACATATATATTTTTTTAAAATTACAACAATGGGTTCCTGAACTAGGTATTGTTATTACCCCATTTTACGTATAAGAAAAACTGAAGCATAAAGAGGCTCAACATCACACAGTTTATAACCATTGTGCCAGTTTTGAACCAGATGGTATGGACTCGGAATTACCCCATGTACTTCAACACTACCTTAAATGGCCTCAGATCCTGTTGGACTGTTTTCCAGGCCATTTTGTCTCAATTCTGTTTCCATGATATCTGGTAGTTATGACAACATACAGGAACAGCAGAGGTAACATAATGCAACACAGTTAATCTGAAAAGTATTTCTTTGCCATTTTGTCTGAAAAAAAAATTTTTTAAAGGAGACAAAAACAAAGCAACGGGCTCCTGATAGGTACTCATATCAGCAGATGAAACAAAGCAAGACAGACTGACCTTCCCACAAATATTTTCCCAAAATACAATGAAAATTTATTTTCTGAAAATTTCAGAAAATTTTCAGCATCCTCACAAAAACACATAAGTATATTCTTTATTAATATTTTACTGTCTTGAAAACAAGGACTTCATAGAAATTTAATAGGTCCAAATATGACTTTGGACATGGTTTAAGACACTAGTGTAAGTAGGTCAAATATTTTGTTTCCAGTATTCCCTTCCACCCCCCCCCCTTTTTTTTTTTTGGTCCCTTTTTCTCCACAGTGACTCTCAGCCTGCTTGATAAATTCTAAGTTTAATTAATTTAATCCAGCAAATATTTATTGAGCTCTGAATTTCCTGATAGGCAGCTATATAACCAGCTAACTGAATGTGCATCTCTCATGATGTGATTGGTGGAAGGACTTTAGGGAGGGGGGTGGGGGAGTAAGGGAGTGGGGGATGGTGGGGGTGGGGGGTAGGGGGGTGGGGAATTGAGGGTGGTGGGTGGTGGTGGGGGGTGGTGGGGGTGTGGTTGGGGTGTGGGAGGTAGGGGGTGGGGCTTAGCATGGGAGAAGCTATCTAAAATTTCAATGAGAACATCAGAGGTAGGACTTGGAGTTTGCAAGCAGGAGCAGGGAAAAGGGTGTTTCAGGGAGATGCTTGTCAATGTGAGCAAAGGTTATGTGGCATGTTAGTACAGAGTTTAGGTAATAGCGAGTGATCCCTGTGATTGTCAAGAGAGGAAGAGCAAGGGAGTGGAATTGAAAGAATAGGGAGTTACACACTTACAGTGCTTCTGATGTTGCTACGTAAAGTCAGGCATTTTACTAACTCAAAAGAGTTAAATCTTCACCTAAATCTTAGGCAGAGGAGACCTGCCTATACCCAAAGGACCCTAGAAAGGGCCAGGATGCAAATCCTATGACTAAATTAACTCCAAAGAGGTATTAACTCCAGGTTTTCAACTCTAATTGTGAAATGGAATGTCTGAGCTGCAGTTAAAAGAATTTCTGCCTTAGGGGAAGGATTTTTAGGAGTGGAGAGTTGAAAGCCAACTTTATTAGGTAGTATGTAATCACTTGCAGAATTACAACCTGCACAACACAGTCTTGCTATCTAATTTCCAGAGCAATTTGTGCCAGCACTCACTGGGATTTGCTCTCTGGTAAAAGATGATGGGATGGTCTCCTGGTCCTGAATTGGCAGGAAGAGCAGCGTGGCCTCGGGGTCAGCAAACCATCCTAGTTCTTCCTTGACGGAGCTCCCTCCTTCATTTGTAAGGAGGGACACACTGCTAATTCTGCTTGCTTTAAAGGATGTCGGTGACTATTGAAAATAATTTGACAACCATTTCTGTTACAGTGAAGCTTTGCCTTTTATCCTGGACAATTCCATTTAATTTTAATACAATTTAAAATTTCCAATCACTTCTCAGAGTATTGGAGTGGGCAAGGAAGTGCTGATTTTTTTTTTTTTTTTTTTTACCAGGATGATAACAGTAGAAAGAAAACTAAATTTGGAGCCCAAACATTCAAGTTTGGAATCCTGGCTTAGCCATTTATCAATCAATGGGTCTGGAGTGACCCTGGATCTTGTGAATATTATGTATTTCCAATCAACCCATCATCTGCCTCACAGGGTTATTCCATAAGGATATGATATTTTTATAATGAAAAGAAAGTGCTTTGTAAATTATAAAGGGTTCTATCAATATTTAGTGTAGACCAATTTTTGTGTGACTAGAAGCTGGTACAATCTGTGCATATTTGGAAGAGACTTTTGCCACTAATCAGACTCAGTATCAGGAATGAGACATCCACAAACCATTTCACAGACTGACCCATAAATCATACTTTGCCCTCGTTTGAAAAATCCAGTGTGTCTGTCATGTGTTTAGCCTAATGAAACACTAAGGAGCAGTACATGATCTTCATTGATGTATCTATGTACAATATTTCCATTTACTGCAGTTCTTGGTGTTTTTATAATACATATGTACTAACATGTAAGAGAAGCAGTATAGGTTCTGTCAAAATTTGAATATTAAAATCTTATTA
Source organism: Ictidomys tridecemlineatus (assembly GCF_052094955.1). Lineage (NCBI taxonomy): Eukaryota > Metazoa > Chordata > Mammalia > Rodentia > Sciuridae > Ictidomys > Ictidomys tridecemlineatus. The sequence goes on from NC_135482.1 coordinate 135,512,563, forward strand.
AGATAAGGAAAAATACATTTTTTTCTGCCAAAAGAGATCAAGGTACTTAAGTAAAATATGTTTTTTGATTTCCAAGTACATAAGTTTTCATAAGTTTTACATATGTTTAAATAGATAGCAATATTTAAATCTCTGAAGATTTTTATAGATACTAAAAATTGCTCTGGGTAGCCACAATTTTATCTTTAGTCAATGAAAAAAAAAAGGATACTTTCCTTACTCATAGTTTCAGTTATCTATGGTCAATCATGTTCCAAAATTGTTAGATGGAAAATTCCAGACATGAACTATTTGTATGTTTTAAATTATGTGCCACTCTGAGTAGCCTGATGTAACTTTCTTCCATCCTGCTGCATTCAGTCTGGAAAGTGATTCATCCTGTTGTCCAGTGTATCCACATTGTATATGTTACTTGCCCATGTCTTATGCATTTGCAGATAGATTGTGATGGTATCTCAGTGCTTGTGTTCAAGGGAATCTTATTTTACTTAATAATGTCCCCAAAGTACAAGAAGTATAGTGATATTGTCAATTTGGATATACCAAAGAGAAGTTTTAAGTGAAAGGTGAAATTTTGCAATTTAAGAAGGAAAGGGGAAGAAAAATCAAGATCTACAATAATAATACTTCTCCTATTCATTAAATTGAGAAGAAGGAGAAAGAAATTGGGGCTAGTTTTACTGTCACACCTGAAACTGCAGGAGTCCCTGCTCTAGTGCATGACAAATGTTTAGTAAGATTATAGTTTTGGTACTATGGCTAGTTTTAGGCATCCACTGGGTGCCTTGAAATGTATCCCTACTGGACAAGGCTGGACTACTATTGAAGAATGTGGATAAACACAAACTATAGTCCTTGCAGACTTTGTTTCATGTGATCCATATGCTTTTACTTTCTTTGGAGCTTAAGTTGATCCTTGAAAGAGACTTTTAGGGAGAGAACATTGCTTCATTTTCCAGGGCATTGTGTCTGGTAGGTAAGCTGATAGGCAGACTTTATTCTTTCTCTCTCTTTACCTGTAACATTTATATAAAGAATTTCACAGAGTAAATGCTACTTGGGGAAAGCTTTTTACTTTAATATGCATGAATGGCTTGTCATCCAGAATTTAAAGTCATGTTACTTCATAGAGACCAAAGCACAACAAAATAGTTATTTTATCAACTAATCACATGCTGCTGGATTTGATTTAAGCCTGCTCTACTGCCCTCATAAAATCATTATCTGCACTTCCATAGGCTCCATGCAATGTGCTAGTGGGATCTATTTCTGTCCTTAAAGACCTTCCTATCTCGGGAGTGACATTAATGATTATCTCTCCCTTTCACATGGGCGCCCACCAGCTGAATTACCTAGGTGACTTCCTGCCCACTCGGATGATTAGAGTTTTGCAGCTCATATTGACTCGGGCAGAAGGATCAAATTCCCCACTTCCATCTGGCAGCTCCCTGCTTCGGTCTTCTGCACCCTAAGGACAAAATGAGGGCAGCAGCGTCACCCCTACCTGCCTCTCTCAGAAGGTTAGAATTTCTCATTGAATGAATGTGAGGCATCAGGGCGTTGCTTCATTTGGGGTGAACATTAATATTAAACAATGCATCTCCCTGGGAGTGGGCTGCTGCTGCTTGAATACTAAGCTGCTTTGTTAACACTGAGAGTGAACAAGAAATAAAAAAGGAAATTAAACCTACAAGAGGGGCTGGAGAAGCAAGTAGCAGATTTTTTTTTTTTTGAAACTCACCAAATGCATAAATTTAGAGGGATTAAAGAAAAAAATTTATTTGTCTGTAAAAGATGGTGATTTTTCCATTGGTGAATTTAATGAAGGCTTTCAAAATATTGAATTTAGGTTAGAAATATGTTTGCAATCTTACTCAGAACCTTAGCATTTTATATTATAATGGGAAATGCATTATTCATATTGTGATGATTTATATTAGGGGATTTTAGCAGATTATTTCATTGCACCAATTTTTCACACTATGTCCACATCTCTTAGTGTGTGTGTGTGTGTGTGTGTGTGTGTGTGTGTGTGTTTGGCTTCTACCATCAAGAGAGGCAGCAATTTCTTCACCCCCTTGAATATGGATTGGCCTTGTGATACGCTTTAGTCAATACAATTTGGTGAAAGTCTGTGTATCAGATTGAGTTTAAGCCTTGAATACTTCCTCCCTCTTTTGAAACTCTGCCACTGCTGTGTGAATAGTCTGCTGAACGGTGAGATCCCATGTGGGAGAGCTTTGTTGTTTATGCTAAGGTCATGTTAGACTGTTAGACAAGCCTACAGCCAGCTGAGCACCAAACACTGACCCTTAGCTCACTACAGACAAGCTCAGTGATTCATGCATGATATTAAAAGGTGATGTTTTAAGATTCTGAGGTTGAGGTGGTTTGTTATGCAGTGAGAGCTAACTGAGGGAGCAACTGAGAATATGTTACTTTTGTTTTCCCATACTCATTTAAAAAGATAATATTTTAAAGCTTTAGGCCCATAAAACAATAGGGTAAAATGAACTGTTTAACGGGTGCACCCATACCTGGATGACTCAAGTGGAAGAGATGAGGCTAGAGGTACAATTTGAGGCCAGATCTTTTAAAGATCTGTGAATTGTGATGATGTCATTGGATGTTTTTCCTCGGGGAAATGACAATTCCTTGAAATATTTTTAAAAAATATTTTTAAACAAAAAATTGCAAAAATGGTATAGAGAGGCCCATAAATACTTTATCCAGCTTTCTCTAATGTGAAATCTCATGTCAGCATATCATAATATCAAAATCAGAAGACTGACATTTACATAATATTGTTAACTAACTTAGACCTTACTCAGTTTAGATCTTTTTTTTTTTTTTTTCAGTGCTGAAGATTGAACCCAGGACGTCTGCAATGCTAGGCAAGAGTTCTACCACTGAGCTATACCCCATCTCTATAGACCAGTTTTTACATTCGTGTGTGTTTGTGTGCACATGCACTCCTATAGTTCTATGAAACCCGATCCTGCATATAAATCCATGTAACCAATCAAGAAGCAGAAATCACCATGAAGGTATCTCTGGAGTCACCACCTTATAGCTAAGCTTCCTCAACCTCTGACTAGATACTAAATCTGTTCTCATTCTCTTCATTTTAGTAATTTTAAAATGTTATAAAAGTGGAACCATATAGCATGTAAAATTTTTGGTATGGCTTTGAAATATTTTTAATCAATGGAGCCATGTGATGGATTTCCATATTAGTAACAGCACACCGACTGCACTCAGGAGACTGTTTTGGGGGAAATGGGAGACTTAAGGAAGGAGGGCAAGTCAAATGTCATATTAGTAATAGAGGTGAGAAATGATGATGGCTTGTAGTGGTGGTGTGAACAGGACATGCTGTGTGAGAGATATCCAGGAGACTGAGTTGACAGAATTTGTGTCAATTGATGGTGAGTAAGAGGCAAGAAATGAGAGGAGTTGAGAATTCACCCATCATTCATTTATTTGTTCAAAAACATTTCCATGCCTGTTGTGCTGCTAGGTGCTGGAATTATAGCACTGAGCACAGCTGGACTCTCATGGAAACTTACATTTTAGTTGAGGAGAAAATTGCTAAACACACACACACACACACACACTATATATATATATATATAGTCAATTGCAAAGCACTAGATTAAAACTGAATAATGTGAATAAAAAAATAAATATTATTACATCTAATTGTGATAGGAAACTCCAGAATTGAAGATCAAGGATAGAAGAAGAATGACTTAGAAACATGCTAGCTTTAACGGTCCTCAGGAGATGTCCTAAGAGCAGTGGTATAAGTTTCTCAGCTAACTTAGTAATAAAAAAAAGTCTTAAGATCCTCCCAGATCTCATATCAAGACACTTTGGACACTTTGGAATTCTAGCTATCATTCTTTTTTTTTTTAGTAGGTGGAAAAATTTATTTGGGGGTTCAGAGTTTCAGAGGTTTCAGTTTGTATATAGCTGGCTCCATTCTAAGAGTACACATTTAGAAGAATTAGAAGAATTAAAGAATAATGACAAGAGCTGATATTCCTTAAATGTTTGCATTGTTTTAAACTTCTCACATATATTAACTCACTTAAAGTTCACAACATTCATATGAGATAATTGATATTATTATTATGATTGCCTTTTCCCACATAAGGAAACTGCTAAGGTAGAGAAAGAATAAATGATTCTTCAAGGCCACATACTAGAAAATGGCAGAGCATTATAGGCCTTCATCCTAATCACTATTCCAAATTGTCTGTCCTTAGGTATACCTTTACTTGTACTGTGTACACTCTTTTAATTTTTATTATTCCTGTATTTATGATGATTATGACTACCAATATATATAAAGTGACTATAATTAATTTCTGAAGTGCCCCTTTAATAGAAGGGTGTCCACTTATGTCCTATAATATATTTAATTTTCCATTAGAGAGGATCCTGGTCCCTAAGAATCTACCAATCTGCCATGGGATACTTTCAAAAATGACTGTTAGTTTATTTGGGCAGGTCATAGTTTCCATCAGGGCCAGGACTAGGGTGAGGTACCTAGGAAACAAAATTTAAGGAAGTGATTATGGTCAACTCAGGAGCCTACCCTGCACTTGCTTGATGCTAAGAGTTAGTGTCTCTTTCAATTTTGGCTCTAAGGCCTAGCTTTCCTCTCCTTAGTGCTAGCCTTGTTTTCCATCCTGTCTGCTGGAGATGAAGCACTTTGCTTATGCTCTTACAGCATCTGAACTTACTCCATACTAGCATTTTTCTATTCTATTTTGTGTCCCCTGCCTTCTAGAGGATGTGGCAAAACTGTTACCTTCACAATTATATTCCCAACATTTATCACACAGTAGGTGCTCAGTGGTTATTTTCCAGGAGCAATGAAGGGATATTCGTTCAGAACTTTAGGGAACTGGGGTACATTAAGAAGATGGGATATTTCCTCACCCCTTGAGGGACTCAAACCCCAAAGAGAAAGAGATATTAATCAACTGGTCATACACTGCAAGCTAGGTTCTGCAGTAGAGGCATGGACAAAAATTTTTTCAGACTTAAAAAAAGGGAGTAAGAAGAGCCATCTGTAAGTAGGATCGGTAGCTCGAGTCTCTCCTGCCCATCCCATCAATTTCTTCACTTTATTCAAGTCTACAAGAGAGTTAGGCTGATCTTTGAAAGCAAACAGATAAGGCATGGGATAGATTTCTGCCCATGATTTACCTAATAGATTATTTGGTAATAAGGCACAAAAAGAGGAGGAGGAATTTGGGTTCCAACATTTTCAGTTTGGCATATAGTAAAAATATCCAACTGGAGTATTCTCTGGATAGCTTGAAATTCTGGGTTTAGGGTTCAAGAGAGAAATAGCCAGGGACAAGGCTGCAATATTTGAAGCAATATTTGAAGCTTCTGGGGAAAGGGAGATCACCTATGTAAAGAACAGAGTGAGAAGAAAAGAGTGGAGGGAAATAGAAATGTGTATTGTCCATTTAAATCTTCATGCTCCCAAAGCAAATCCAGCTTTTCTGTGTAGGAACAGTTTATTTACAGAAATGTCAAAGCCCCTCTTGGTCCAAATTGTCACATGAAATGACAGGTGACACCTTCAGTGGGAAGCAAGTGGGGCTGAACCATAAAAATGAGGGGAGTGAACCCAGAGCATATTACTGTGGGGGCAGATAGCCTTTAAAAGCAAATACAAAGTGTTCTCTACTTTTTCAGAAGCTAGATGTGTAATCAAATATCTATTTGCAGGAGACAATGGTATTATTCCGGGAAATATTTATAAAATCCAATATGAGCAAGACTAGTATTTCTTGCATTTTAATTGCCCCCCCTCTCTCTCAAACCCCTGTGATAGCAAAATGTTGTTTTTTATGAGGTTTTTCCAGAGTACTAAATCTTGACATAATCAATACTATATATGTTAACTATCTTCAGGCTGTCTGCAGTAAGTTTGAATTATTAGATTCCTCTGAGGTCTAGACTATTTTTCTTTCGGCTATCACTTACCATTTATCTATCCATCTATAGACATAGATGTTTTACAGGAATATTTCTAGGTACATAAATAAATTATGTGGCTGGTGGCAAAGATTGGTTGTTATAGCAAGGCTCCAGTGTATTATATTTAATAACCCAAACTGTGATAAAAGAGAGAAAGAGAGAGAGAGAGAGAGAGAGAGAGAGAGAGAGAGAGAGAGACAGAGACAAAGGGAAAAAGACTGGGCTCTTTTCAGTCCTCACCAGTACCTTCCAGAAAATTCCAGAAAGACACTTCACGATGGGGCAGTGTTGTCTGTCACAGCCTCACATCATGGACAGCATGCCTGGGAAAGCAAAGGTGCTCTGCAGATATAAAGTGCTATTAATTAAACATGCCAATGTGTGGTTTTCAGAAGCCATGGACAACTAGATTCAACATATTACAAGGTTTTTATTTTTACCACTGTTTCTTGGGCACTTGCAAAAACAAAACAAAACAAAACAAAACAAAAAAACATATGCTAGCTCCAGTCTCCCCAGCCATCCTCCTTTGGCTTCTTCGCTCCAGGGCTGTATCCTTTCTACCTTCCTGCCTTGCTCCACAAAAGTTTGGGAACAGTTTAGAGAAGAGTATGCATGTTAAATGGATAATGAATTTGAAAATTGAGATCAGGGGGAATTTAAAGAAAGCTAGAAATTCAGGGAAAGGAAGAGAAAAAAGTCACAGGCTGTGAGTATCCATCAAGTTGTTCCGGTTGAACTTAAAATTGTAGTCTGAATTTTCTGGCAGGTGAAGCAAAATGGAAGACATGAATGGCTCCATGATTTTTGTTATTTTTTAAAAAAGAAGCATAGCATAATCTCAGAGCAAGCAAAGTTATCCTAGCAGTGATGTTTTAAAAGTCTCTTATGGGAATACCTGACATTTTAATTTTTCATTTAATTGTCACAGCAAGGCAAGTATGATTTTATGTAGCTCACAGTTGAGGGAACTGGGCACAACCCAGAACACAGTTTGTCAGCAGTCACACTGGTGCTAAATGGGGCTGATGGGATTCAAACTCAGGTCTTTGGATTCTTACTCTGGTTCCAGAATGCTGCTTCTGTTTCCATTGCTCAACCTCATTCCTTAATAGAATGCATTCTTGAAAGATTCTTCATTAAACATATATTGCCAATATAGGGCAGATTTTTTATAACACACACACACACACACAATTTGTGACATATATCTCAAATCTAATTTTTCCATTGACATGGTTCATAATTCTAGAGATGCTATTTCTTCGGCAGTAGCTCCCAACCTTTCTCCTTATCTTTAACATACAAATTAAAACAGTAGTCATCAACAATTTTGTTAGCAATGGGACCCTCTTTTCAACTGAATTTTTCCACAAAACCCTGAATAAAGAACCTTGTAAAGCAGAGCTGCTCTGGAAGAGGCCCGAGTGGGCTTGAGGGAAAGCTGTCCTCAGAGGCAACTCTTGAGTTGTCCCCTGGGGCAACTCTGTCAAACCCAATTTGAAACCAATTCCTTTTGAGTTTGCACACAGGTGATGTGTTCACCATCTGATTTAATTGTTTAATTTGTGGTTTGAAATAACCCTGTCAGGCAGAACTATCTGGAATTCTCCTTCCTAGTGAAATTGAGGAAACTGAGGCTCTTTAGTGATGTACTGACCAGGGCTAATCAACTAGTGATTGTTTTACTGCTGTCCTAATTGGCTGGGTCTACACTACAGGAATACAGTGGGAAGTGTGAGAAGCTAATGTTAAAGAACAAATTCTTCCCAGTAATGTATCTGGGGAGTTCTATCTCATCTGGGAGGCAGCTCTGCAGCAGGGGTAGGAGACCCCCCAGGGACCATGGGACATATGCTACAGTTTATCCAAGAGTTAGTATTTGTTTTACCATCCTGAAACCATTTTTCATAACTTCTTTGAATCAGTGAAAAACCTGGGAGAGGATCTTTAACATGATATAAAGGAAACAAGGGGATCCTGTGGCTGTGTAGAAGGGAGTAAAGTAGGACTTGGAAAAGCCCTTCATTTCAGAGTGGTTGCAAAGAAGATCATGTTTCTGCTCCTCTATTTCACCTGGACTGACTTCCCCTTTGAAATAAATACTGAAGTCTCCTTCTTTGTCATTTTCTAGTATAAAAAGAGAGAACGTGTAAAACCCCTTATGCATTCATCATTCAACTCCAATAATTATAGGCTTATAACGAATTCCTGTGTCATCCATATGCACTTCCCAACTTGGATTATTTTGAACCAACCCTCTGACATTATTTATTTCTTTGGTGAGTATAACAGTGAAGCTTTTTAAGAGAAGCAGTGCCTTACATCGAGATGGCCACTGCTCAAAGAACATCAGGTTCTACTTTCTCAACTCAGGGATTGTTCTGTTGTCAGGATCACAGGTGCTGATTCTGCAAGTGATCATGAAATCTGAGATTGCTTCTGTTCTTTTGCATATGGGGAGAGAATCCAGAGCCTTGTCTCTCCCAGAATAAATAATGTCTGAATATTATTCTTTTAAGAGGTTGGAACTCATGACTGTGCCCTCAGGGTACCTTTGGCTGCTTCTATGTGCCCTCCTGGTACTTCTGATTAGCTTGCTGCCTGAGCATTTATGTTGATGATCTACAGTAGAATCCTCTAAATGAGGCCCATACACTCCTGGATGGTTCACAGATGGGCTTTATAAGGCCTGTGGACCTCTTGAAATTCTGTACAAGATTTTGTGTGAATGAGTGTTGTCTATTTCTAGAGGGCCCCTAAATTTTGTCAGCTTATTGAAGGGGCCCGTGACTCCCCCAAAGTATTAAAATTGCCACGCTAATCTTTCCCCCTGTACATAGAGACACACACATCTGCTGTTGCAGTGGGTCACAGTGCACCAAGAATGTTTCCATGAATGTGAATCTCATCCAAGCAGAGGAGTAAGACACCCAGATCCTGCAAATAGAATAGAAGGGATAGAATGTTGGTTTCTAGATTATCTAGAAGATGCTTTGTAGATATCAGGGAGGGAAGATATTACAGACAGCACTTGGAGTATTAAACAAACTATTAAGTTGATAATCAAACTCATAGAAACAGTCCATTGTAAATTTGTTACTGCTTCCTACAACAAGGTGATCCCTAAATTCAGTTTTCTATTTATCTATATCCACATTACAATATAGACATAGCACTGTAAATGGAGGTGGATGGAGTTAAAGTTATTCTGAGATATTCAAGATGTTTTCCATCCATAGGTCTTATTAAATGGTATAGATTACAAGAAGAGCCACATCTCTTCATTTCTTTGGCCTGTAACTTTTTAAACATGAAACATGACTCTTCAGTCTCTCTCATCAAAGAAAGAAAGAGACTCTATTGTCTTTTTTTTTTTTTTGTATTGGGGATTGATTGAACACAGGGGTGCTTTACTACTAAGATACATCCCCAGCCCTTTTTAATTTTTATTTTGGGACATATTTATTTTATGTCTGGCTACATTGCTTAGGGCCTCACTAAGTTTCCCACGCTGGCCTCGAACTTGCAATTCTCCTGTCTTAGCCTCCAGAGTCGCTGGAATCACAGATATGTGCTCTTGCACCCAGCTCTACTGTCTTCTTGAATCTGAACTCTTTGTAACTTATATTGGCCTATAGATATTGTGAAAATAATAGGTTTTCATCTTCAATTCTAGTCCCCAAGAAGCCTGCACACTAAACCTTCGTTCTCAGGATCCCTTTCTCCATGCTGTTCATTCTGGGATCATATCAGTGTTAGCTTGTTGGACAGTGACAGACTACATGCTTCTGGGCTGTGTCAACTCTGTTGTCCTAGCTGAAGTCCCACACATGAGAAGCAATCATTCAACACTGTCAAATCCTTTCCCCATCCTAGCTGAGTGAGCATGCATAGGTGAGCTGAACTATGACCTATAGAAACATCCAGCTGACCTCAGTCGGAATTTATGACCCACAACATTATGAGCTGACTACATGGTTATTTTTAAAATTGATGTAAAATAGTACCATATATATTTATGAGGCAAGGGTATTTTGAAAGTGCAGGGGAGATTGTTACACAGCAATAGCTAACTCACACCTTAGAGATCACTTCTTTTCAAAAGAGAATCACATACTTGTAATATAAGGGGATTTTGAGCCCTTGAATCTCTGATGTTCTACACAGATTTGTGGCTGTTTCTATACTTTATATTAAAGTGCATAAGTTTCCTTTTTGTTATCATTCTTCCCTTATCTTCAAAAGCAAAGTGCCACTGTGAGCAAAATACATTAACTTCTCTAATTTTATTTCCCCTCCCCACACCAGGAATCTTTTTCTGCTATAATATGGGAAAGTTTTGGACAGGTGCTTAGGTACTCCTCCAAACTGTGTGAAGTCAAGAAATCAGCTCTGATTTTTTTTTTTTTTGTATAGGGGATTGAACCAGGGGCACTTAGCCACTGAGCACATCCCCAGTCTTTTGTTTTTCTTAATTGTATTTTGAGACAAGTTCTTACTAAGTTGCTTATTGCCAAATGCCAATGTCTTGGCTTGGCACCAGAATCACGAGCCACCACACACCTTTGTAGGTTCAAACAGCAATTCTTTATTCCCGCTCTCACACCGCCTCCACACAGGTCCAGGGGCAATCCTGTTCTGCCATCTGCCCGCACAATTCACCTACTCCACGAGGCTATCTCCAAATCCCATTTTAATCTCACGAGAACTCAACGGGAACAAGCATCAGGAACACCCTAATCCCAGCAATAATCTTCAACCTCCAACTTCCCTAAAACCCATTGTCTTAAACTGGCAACGCCTTAAACTCAAGGAGCCGGTTACTTCCTCAAACCTGATCAGCTCTAAACCCGGATCCGCCTTGGTCCTTGAGCAAGGTCACCTTATTAAAGCATGCATGCTAAGTTGCTGAGGCTGGTTTTGAACTTGGGATCCTCCTGCCTCAACCTCCTGAGCTGCTGGGGTTACAGGCATGAGTCACCACACATGGCAAAAAAAAAAAAATCAGCTTTGAAAAACCAAATTTAATTTTATTTATTGCATATATATTTATTTATTTTACTGAAGCTTCCCCTCTCTGAGGCAGAACTGCTAAAGCACTTTATTTGTAGGAGAAGAGCAAAAACTAAAACTAACTACTATGAATGAAAAAAAAAAACCATTGTTTAAATATAGGAAACTATGATCCTAGTATACACCCATGATTAATAGTAAAACATTGATTATAATGCAAGGATGACAGTTATTAGAACAAATGACTAAGGTCACTCTTCATTCTAACCATGGTAATACCTCTTTTATCAAGGGATTGAGTTCCTAGTTTTGTGTCATGGTCAAAGGTATTTGAGGAGCCAAAAGAGACTAAAATTTGGCACCAATGTCCCTCATAATTTATTATTGGTTGTTGGAATAATTTTATCTTGTCCTATGTTGACATAGCTACAGATTTTGTCTACATTAAAAGAAGACAGAGGAGAAGGAGGAGGAGGAGGAGGAGGAAGAGGAGGAGGAGGAGGAGGAGGAGGAGAAGGAGGTCGACAACAACGACTTGGCTAAGTCTTGCTCTCAGCTGTTAAATTGTGGAGAGAGCACCTAACAGCTGCCTTCCCTCCCTTGCAGAGACTAGGGGGCTTTCTGAACACAAAGGGGATGAAGACTCACTCCTAAGTCAGCCTCAAAGTCTGAAAGCATCAGGAGCATACACAATCGAGAAAAATCAAGGTAGAAACAATGAAGTTCAAAGTCAGCAGTGACAGCCGCACATCTGGGGTAGGGGGTGAAGTGCCTCAGCAGGTGGAAGACACAGTCATGCCCCTTTGTGCCTCGTGTCAGATAAAGGAGAGAGGTGCTCTGCAGGTCTTGTTTATCTCCTTGTCAAGTTTCGTTTGTTTATTTCTTCCCTCAGACCTCAGGTTGACTTAGTGCTTAACTTCCCACTGAGAAAGCAAAAAACATCATCTAAAATGTTCACCGTTGCTGTGACATTTGGGTCCTCTAGAAAGGAGACGCTGAGATGAAGTGAAAAGATAGGAATGGAAGAGAACAGGATTTGAAGCCAGAGTCTCATGCCTTGATTAGATCAGAAGAAGAAGTCTCAGGCAACTGAACGGAAGCTCGGAGTAGGGACTCCAACCAGAGGAATCCTAAGGAGTGGAAATAGTTCCCTTGTTCACTGTTATGTCCCATCACTGACTTGGGGGCTGCATGAGAAGATGCAGACCTGAGCTGAAAGCTGAAACAGATCCTGAAGCAAAACGTTCTTCACATGAAGGGCTTGTTCTTCTTAAGGGAAGATCTGAGCGAGGGACCTCTTCTCTGCCACCCCACTTCCATTTATATGAAGGATGACTCCTTAGCCATTTCTATCAGGTCTGAAATAATCCAGCAAGTGAAGCAGTAAATAAATGAGCTGCTTTGACCAGGGGGTTATTTAAAATGACAGAAAGGGAGTTTCTTCATGTTTTTTTAAAGACTAATAGGGAGACTAGAAAAAGGGACATTTTAAAAAAAAATACAACATGGCCTAATGGAAAAAGGATAGATTAGATAGAGTTGGGTGTTATGATTGCTTCAGATTTTTGCTACTCTTTCAAAAACATTGAAGACCTTACTCTAACCTAGAAACCTCATTAGGAAATAAAAATATCGATGTGAAAAGCCCAGTTCTTACAGTGATACCTCACTGTATAACTGAGGAGACTTCTGAATCAGTAGTTATAAAACAAAGTGTTCGACATTCTCATCCCTCTGTAACCTCATTATCCTTGTCAACATGATCAATGTCAACATCACCCTCAAGTGCTTGCCATGTGCTGTGATTCCTCCTAAGCCCCTTAAATGCATTATCTCATTTATATCTCAGATACAAATCTGCTCACTTAGGTAGTTAAAAAACATTTGTTGAACAAATGAATAAGAGCAAAGAAGAGGAATTGGGATGAGGGGAAGAAGAGAAGCCATCCCAAGCCAAAGGAAGGAAAGCAGGAAAGCATGAGAACACGAGGCTCCAGCATTTGCAGGATACCGGCAACCCCTGATGCCTGACTATGCACTCCATATTGAGAAGCAGCGTAGAATAAAGAAACACTGGCAACGTGGGAGAGCCAGGCACATCTTGGAGAGCTATTTACCTTGAATGTCAAAAATGATGAGGGACCATGAGAGAAATTAAAGTCTTAGCTCCCTGACTCTTCTACTGGATAAAATTTGATCCTGACCCAGACCTCAGGACTTTTATGGTTGAGTATGCTGGGGTGTTTTCAATGATAGCATTAGACACTGGTACCAGGTAATAACTCAGGCCTTCTATAGAGCTGCCGCTCGCACATCAGTGACACCTGTGAACTTGCCAGAACGAGCAGAGCGCCACCCCTAGCCCAGATGCGCTCAATCAGTCTTCCTGAGGGCGTGGCTCAGGGATTTGCTTCTGACACAGTTTTCAGCTGATGCTGGGACCCAACGTGTTGGAGAATCTCTTCCCTTCTTTATGGCGATCTTCAGCCTGGTACTCTCTGCTCTTTCTGGCTCCTGATGAGGCAACCGTGTATGAAATTGAGGGTAAGTGTTTAGAGATGTTGAGAAACGAATCAGAAAGATTTTGTTTGACTTTAATAATTAAAATTCGGGTTTGTAATTTGTATGTCTTTATGATTTTCACTTTTCTAAATAATTCATTCCTACTATGTTTTATGGGAATAACCTGTGATGGTTTGGACACACACAAATACACACATGCACGTGCACACACACACGAATGCACACACATTGGTGCTTTATTACAGAAGTGTGAGGAGCAGCCCTCTGTCCTGGGCCACTGTGGTTCTTGGGACCCTTTTTCAGGTCAGGGGAAGCTGTGGAGAGAGGACATTGAATATTCCACGGTTGGAAGGTAAATGTTAACTTATATTTTGCACCTTGAATGTGCCATTATCATTCCCGCAGGCCTCCTGACTTCCTGCTATCGGGACACTTGACAAATGAGTCTATTTTTCCTGACTGCGGTTGCTAGGAAGCAAGTGACTGAGAAACCAGCTTCTCCCACTTCCCACTGACTTCACTGTTCTCCAGATGTGTTCAGATCCAGGGAGGAAACAATAGATGAAGGAGGCAGAGGGGAGACTTTTGACAGCAGTAGGTTTTGGTGGTGTTATCGGAAACAATTTTTCGAATTGGCCTGTTGAATCAGGGAAAAATACATGGATAATTCTCCCATTGTTGGACGACTCGAAGTATTTAATTTTCATGGAAACAAAATGCCCTTTAAAGATATCATTAGGAGTCTATGAAAGTGCAATATAATACTTCCAAGCTTTCTTTGGGGAGCCCTTGTGCTTTATAGTTTTGAGGGGGAGTTTATAGTACTTTTCTGCTTCTGTTTAATAAAATAGACAAGGAGCTATTTTCAAAAGGGAGAAGAAGAATTTATCCAGTAGAAAATAACTAAATGAAATAAATGAATCCCATACTGTTACACACACACACACACAGAACCCATAAGCATGATCAAAACATGATTTAATGATGGAAACAGACTCAAGTTGTTATGGCAACTAGAATCTGGGAGTACCTGGTCCTGCGTATACTTTTTTTTTTCCCTCTCCCCTCTCCTTATTTATTTTTTTAAAGAAATTTTTTAAAATGTTGTCTTCCATCTGGTTTAATCAGTGTTAAAATATCAATGTCAAAGAAAAGTGTTGAATAAGGGTAATCTCACATCTGTTACAAAGGAGTGGTATTTCACCTTAATAAGAAATAAGTACCATCATGCAAAAATCATTTATGAGAAAAGAATGTGATTATACATGATCATAAATTGCTGAGGAATTCTTTTAATTATCTTTGGCTGTTATTCTCTAGAGTTATGGCACTAGATTCATTTTTGTTTTCCCGGTCCTAGTGATTGGGAGGCACTTTACCACTGGGATACATCCCCAGTTATTTTTCTTTTCTTTTCTTTTCTTTTCTTTTCTTTTCTTTTCTTTTCTTTTCTTTTCTTTTATTCTTAGATAGGGTCTTGCCAAGTTGTTAAGGCTGCCCTTAAATTTGTGATCCTCCTGCCTCCGCCTTCTGAGTTGCTGGGATTACAGGTGTGGACTACTGCACCTGACTTTTTTTTTTTTCTTTTTAACCACCTGCGGTTGAGGTTGTAGGAGAGTGTGGTCAGTTTTTAATGCCCACCTTACTAGCCCTGTCAATTATCTATGTAAAAATTTCTCTTTTTTGGTGTTCTTCTGATGCTAAAGGAATAAGGTTGCTTGCTTTGAAGCTAGAACTTTAACTATACATGTATCTTTAAAAAATAAGAATTATTTGAAAGAGTTTATTTTGCCCTACTTGCTGCAGATGGCTGTGATTGAATATCACAGTATTCTCCATATTATGTTTCAAAGGTGAAATTATTCTGAAATCTACTTTGCATCCAATCAGAGAGGAGGACTGTAACCAGTACAGCTTCATTGGATTTCATCTCTTAAGCTAGGAGAAATAGTCAGTCTGGAAGCACCTTTTTTCATTTTCTTTTTAAAGCAAATTATGACTTTTTAGGAGTATACAGTCTGGGATCCATAGGGAGGAGTGAGTCCAGTCCACTAAACTGACTCTTGTTACCTTGTTCCAAATAGTATTCAAATAAAATGTTTTAATATCTTCATTCTTCATGGAAGAGGTATTGATCCAATTTAAGCATATAATAAATTCATTTCATATGTACCCCCCACCCTTTATTTGTAAAGATATTAACCTACAGGAAAAATGTCTTTGTGGCTATTTGTAGATATACTCCACTAGGGGTATTGGGCAGGAAGGTCAAGGCCAACAGCTAAGTTCAATAAAATCAGATTATACATATGCTCCTGTAGTCTCTAGATATTACTCTATAAATGACAAAATAGAGTGGTCTGTTTGTGAAAATGATACTGCTGACTTGTGATCAATTTACCCTTTTATCCCGAGTTACTTTTCTGATATGCCAATACAACAAGGTTCATTAAAAACAAAGCTGAATGTACAGAATGAGGTGGTGAACCGATCATGAGGATTCCTTTAAAATTGTCTCACCAGGCGAGCAACAGCAGGAGTTAATGTTTAACACCAAGTATTCAGAAATTATACCAAATAAATGTGTGATGGCAAGTTATATAAATGAGCTGCATTAGATATGGGAAAGTTTCCACACCTGTGTTGGAGTTTGGATTCTCTGTTTCCTTGGGAACAGAAAGGAAAACACAAAGTGAAAAAGAAAATACTTCATTTATAAAGTAGTAGTTTATGTTCGCAATAGAATAGTAAACCATACAATTCAAAATCTTCTAGTTAAAAAATGTCAGAAATCCGTGAGTTATTTAGACTTTGTTAGAATCACTCAAGTTTAAGGATGCACAATTTCCAGATAGGAAATATTTTCCAAGGAAAGCAGGGATTTTTTTTTAAACTTACTGTTGCAGTCTATATTTATCAGGAGAAAGATTCTAGATCCTCAAACCTTTATTTGGTCAAAACAACAATAATTACTGTATGTAAGAGAATTGGAAAGTCTAAGTGACTTTCGTTTGGATCATTTGCTTTGAGGAAGGACAGTCACTGTGTCATGATGGTATTTGAGCCATCCTATGCAGCAGCACAGATGTAAAGGAATGGCCAACAAGGAGTTAGAGAATTGTTCTCTTGTCTTTCTTCTTTGATCACTTTTCCAAGGAAACTGGGAATTCAAACTCTGGCACTGGTGTAGAACCCTCATGGGTTATCCATGTCTAATGTAGCTGAGGTGAACCGTACTAGCAAACCTAAAAATCCAAATCAACCAACTTTCAGGAAACCTAGGCTTCTTGTGAACCTCCTTATAAAACTAATTTGTCTGCAGTCCTGTTGCTTCTGATTATTTTTTAAGCTAGTCATAATAGGTTGACTATTTTCCTAAGATAATAATACCATTCTTTTATTCAGATTTTTAAAAATTGCATTGCTTGATAAAGATCTCACAGTTTTCTAAAAGTCTACTTCTAGATAAACTTCCAAATCCTGAATGCCTGTCAAGAGGACACTTGTATGTGACCTTTTTATACCTGGTATCCTAAGACAATCTGAGGGAGTTAGGATATACAACTTCCCTTCAAAGCAGGCAGTATCACTGTATAACAAATTACCCCAAAACTTGCTATCTGAAAATAGTTCCTTTATATTATCTTATACTTTTGGATGTTGGGAAAGGGGCAGCTTCTCTGGCTTGCAGTTGCAGTTATCTGAGGCTTTCTTGAAACTGGAGCATCCATTTCAAAGATGGCTCCTGCAACCCACGAAAGGAAACTTCTGTTCCTTGCTGGCCATTGGCAGGGAGCTTTAGTTCCTCTCCACATGGACTGCTTGAGAACCATCCTGACATGGTGACTGGCTTTCCTCACAACAAATGATCCTAGAGAACACAGCAGGAATAAAGTGGCAGTGCTTTTTAGGATCCAGTCTCAGGAGCACACATTACAGTGCTGTATTGGATTTGTTAGAAACATGTTACTCACGACAGCCCGCATTCAAGGAGAGTCGGATTAGTCTCTTCTTTTCCAAGACAAAAATAATAATAAGTTTTATGATGAATTTTAGAATCACAACAAATGATAGTGAGCTGGGCTGATATGATTCTAGCTCTCAGGAGATTGATTTTGTGATTATGAAGAACACACAGAGAAGGCAGCATGAAAATACCAAGGAAACAGGAGCAAGACTTCACAGAGGCCTTGGGGTAGAGAAAAACGTCACATAGATGGTGGGTGGTGTGCTGGCAAGGGAAGCAGTATAAAGGCTGTAGAAAAAAGACCATCTTTGTGGCAGGAGATCAATGGCCTTTTGCTGTTAGTCTTGGATTCTGGATGAATATGTCAAATTCAACCTCATGGTTATTCTGAAGCTGGTGAGAGAAGGTGTTCTTATTTCCACAATGTATATTTTTACACTATCGTTGCTCTATTATTTTAGTTGGTCAATGATATTTAAAAAGGAATCAAGACAGTTTTTAAGGTTATTTTTTTCTTTTAATAAAAGAAAATGAAAAAAGATTTTACCATGAAAATTTGGAAATACTGAAGAATACCACAATAAAAAGTACAATATTAAGTGAAAAGTATAGTTACTATTTTATAATTTATCATTTTCAGTGTCTTTTACATAGTTATTAAATTGATTGCTTTGCTTTCCATTATATAAGATTTTTTTCTGTGCCATCAAAATATTTTGTTAATTCTAATTTTTACATCCTTTTTACTGAGTATGATTTGCATATGACAGTTCATCAATTAATTGCACAAAATTTAGCTTTGACAAATGTATGCAATTGTGTAATCACCATTAAAAATCATTATCTAGAATATTTGTATCAACCTTAAGGCTCTCGTATCACTTTGTAGTCCATCTTCCGTCCCCACCACTGACTCCTCGCCACCATTGATCTCCTTTCTGTCACTAAAGTTGTGCTTTTTCTAGAATTGTATGTAAACAGAAACAGAGTATGTAGTCTCTGGTTTGACTTCTTTAACTCAAGTTTAGAGGTTTATCCCTACATTTCAGTAATGTTTCCATTGTACAATTGGTTAGTGATTTATTCTTTAGGGGTACTTCAATTTGTTTGTCCATTCCCCAATTGATGTTTTGGTTATTTCTGTTTAGGAACTGTTATCAATTAATCTGCTATGAATAGTTAAGTACAAGTCTTCCAGTGAACATATGTTTTCATTTCTCTTATGTAAATATCTGAGAGGAGAATTGCTGCTTGTTTGGTGAGTGTACATTCAGTGCCAAACTGTTTTCCAAAGTGGGTGTATCAGCAATGCATGAAAATTCCAGTTGCTCTACCTCCATGCCAACATGACAATCTTTTAAATTTTGAACAATCCAGCATGTTTAAATTTGCATTTTTCTTATAACTAATGATATCAAATATATTCTTGTATAAGTTTACTGGGGTAACCATAACAAAGTACCACAGACTGGGTGGGTTAAACAATGTTAACTGATTTCTCTCATTGTGGAGGCTTGAAGTCTAAGATCAAGGTGTCAGTAGGGTTTTTCTTTTTCTTTCTTTCTTCTCCCCTAAGCTCTTCCTCTTAGGCTTATAGATGGCTAATTTTTCTTTGTATGTTCACATAGTCTTATCTTGGACACCTAATTATATTGGATGAGGAAACACCTCAATCATCATATTTCAATTTAATTATGTATGTAAAATATTATTTCCAAAAATTTGAGATATATTTTGAGGTGCTAGGGATTAAAACTTTGGCATATGAATTTGGATATGTCAGGGGAGACACTGTTTCCATATAAGTTTGAGAATTGTTCTATTTCTGTGAAAACTTTCAGGAATTTTGCATTGAATCTGTAAGTCACTTTGGATAGCTTGGACATTTTGACAATAATGATTCTTCTAATCCATGAACACAATATCTCTTTCCATTTACTTTAAAAATTAATGTTTTAGTTTTAAGTGTGCAGATATTTTTACCTTCTTGGTGAAATTTATTCCTAAGTATCTTAATCTTTTTCTTTCTTTCTCCTCTTCCTCCTCCTCTTGCTTCTCCTCCTCCTCCTCCTCTTCCCCTGCTCCTGCTCCTCCTCCTCTCTTACTCCTCCACTGGGGATTGAACTCAAGGGTCTTTAACCCTGAGTTACATCCCTAGTCCTTTCCATTTTTTAAAATTTTGAGACAGGATCTTGCTAAATTAGTTAGGGCCTTGGTAAATTTCTCAGGATGACTTTGAACTTGTGATCTTCCTGCCTCATCTTCTTAAGCCACTGGGATTATAGGTGTGTGCCATCATGCTGGGCATATCCTCCTATTTTTGACAGCATTTTAAACAGTGCTGAAAACACTCATTGGAGACAGGACAGTCTTTTCAATAAATGGTGCTGGGAAAATTAGATATCTACATGCAGAAGAATAGAAGTAGAGCCCTATTTCTCACCAGTTAAAAATTCTACTCAAAATGGATTAATAGATTTGTTTTCTTCATTGGGGGATAGATAGTTGCTAGAATATGGAAATGCTATTGATCTATATATATTGAATTTTTGCATCCTGCAATTTCACTGAATTTGTTTATACTAAGTTTTTTTTGATGGAATCTGTAGCATTTTCTCTATAAAAGATCATGTCTTTTGTAAACGGGCCAAACTTATTTCTTTACAATTTGTACACCCTTTTATTTTTCTATGCCTAATTGCTCTGGGCTAAGACTTTCTCTACTGTGTTGAACAGAAATGGCAAGTGAGTATCCTAGTTTTGTTCCTGATATTGGAGGAAAACTTTTCAATTTTATTTGTGTGATTTTTTTTTTTTTCTGCTACTTTAATTTTATTTTATTTATTTTATTTTTTTTATTTTTTTTTTTATTTTTTTTTATTGTTGGTCGTTCAAAACATTACACAGTTCTTAATACATCATCTTTCACAGTTTGATTCAAGTGGGTTATTATTTGTGTGATTTTGACATGTGATGTATTCATGTGATACATGGCTTGGGATACATGTCAACCTATGTGATACATGTTTTAAAGGGAATATAAAATAAAGAAAATGTTTCCTTTTAAATATGTACCTACATGTACTATTTCTTATACTGTTTACTTCTTTGTGCTAATGTAACTTTTCGTGTAGTATCATTTTTCTTTTGCTGAATTTTCTTAAGTATTTCAAGCAGTATAGATAGGGCTCTTAGCTGCTTATTTTTTCATCTACTATTTTTCTATAAAAATCTTCATTTCATCTTCAATTTTAAAGCATATTTTTTTTCTGGGTAAATAATTCTAGATTAATGACTTTTTCTTTTGAAAAAAATTTATTATATAACAAAGAATGTAGCTTCATGGTAGAGTATTTACCTATGAATAAGGCCCAGGGTTTGATCCCCAGCACAAAATACACACAATAAATAAAATAAGTAAAATAAATAAATAGATAAAAATGTTATTTTTTTGAGAAAAGCTAATATGACATCTACCCTTTAAATGTTTATAAGAAAAATGTTGTATGGTAGATATCTAGAACTTACTTATCTTACTTGGCTGAAACTTTATGCCCATTGAATTGTAAATCCCAATTTTTCTCTTTCTACCCTTTGATTCTATAAATTTACTATTTTAGATACCTCATATAAATTAAATCTTGCAGTATTTGTTTTTCTGTGTCCAGCTTATTTCACTTAGCATAATATCTTCACAGTACAGTCATGTTATCAGGTACTGCAGAATTTTCTTCCTTATTAAGGCTGAATAGTATTACTTTGTACATGTTCATCACATTTTCTTTATCCATTCATCCATTAATGGACACTTAAGTTGTTTTTATGTGTTTGCTATTGAGAATAATGCTGCAATGGAATAGGAGTGTGAATACTACTTTGGGATCATTATTTCAATTCTTTGGATACACACCCAGAAGTGGATTGCTTGATCCACTTGATATGGCAGTTCTAGTTTTAATTTTTTTGAGATACTTCCATGCTATTTTCCATGGTGGCTATACCATTTTTCATTCCTACCAAACACATGCAAGGGTTTCAATATCTCATATCCTCATCAATGCTTACCTTTTTCTTTTTTGTTATGTATTTTAAAGTCAAGTTTTTACTCTTTTCTGATTTGTGGTTTCTAACATTTAGTTTATTGTCATTTTTGCCTTTATTCCTTTTTAAATTCTTTTAAATTTTTTTCTTTTTATCACCATGTTTTAGAAATTGGATTATGATGCATATTTATATGATTGAAATTAGGCTATTTCACTTGATGTTCATGGAGCTTATTACATTTGGGCATTTATATTTTTCACTGAATTTGGAAATATTTGAACATTATTTCTTAAAATATTTTTTGAAATTCCCTCCTCATCACCATTTTATCTATTTCTGGGATTTAAGTTTCATATGTGGTAGATATTTCATATTGTCCTGAAAGCTCACTGATGTTCTGTTCATTTTTTTTTTCATTCTCTATTTTATTTTGGGTAGTTTCCTTATCATATCTTCATGTCACCCATCATCGCTTCTGCATTGTCCTAGGTGTTGTTAATCCCATTATGTTTTTTTTTTCTCCAGACATTGTGTTTCTCATCTTTAGAAGACACAGAGTTACATTTGGGTCCTTTTTACATTTCTCTTCTCACTATGCTTTTAGTTTAGTCTTTGTTTTTAAAACATATTTATAATAGATGTCTTAATTTCCTTGTCTACTAGTCTTTCCTCTTCAGTCTGTTTCTATTTTCTGATGTTTAATCTCATCATAGATTCCTGCTTCTTGAATGCCCAGTAATGTGTTACATTAGACTTTGAGATTCTTTTGTTTTAGATGCTCCATTACTTTGTACATTGTCAAATTTTGTTATGCTATGCAGTTTGCTTACTTAGGTTTATAGTATGCAGTTTACTTACTAGTATTTGAAGACTTCATGCTTTGTTAAGGGAGTTACAAAGATGTCTTCAGTCTAATGATGTTAGTTATGCCCACTACTAAGGCAGCAATACTTTTTGATGACTCTTCTCAATGCCCTGTGCATTTTGATGTGTTTCCATTCCAGGCATTAGTTCTGTATGAGCTTCCTAAATTTTTCTGCCTAGTCCTTCCCAGTGGTTATTTTTTATCATACATATATGGATCAATACTAAATTGAAGACTTGACAAGACCCTCTGTAGATCTTAAGAGCTCTAGACTTGCAGCTTTGTTTCCTCCTTCTTGTGTCCATAAATCTTAGCCATTTTTCCTTTCTCAACCTCTAATGTCTCTCAACTCAGCAAAACCATGATGATCTTTGAGTTTTTAATGAACTACTGCTTTAGGCAGAAAGCCTAACAACTATAAGGTCCATCCAATTTGTTTTCATCTTCTCAGGAATAATAATCCTGGTCTTCCTATTGTCCAATATCTGACAAGTATTTTTCATACCTTATGTCCAATTTTATAATTATTTAATGAAGAAAGGCAAATTTGGCCCTTATTTTTCTGTCTTGGTTAGTAGATATTCCATCCTAATAATTGTTGCATTAAAAAATACCCACATATATAATGGCATAATTTTATCAATTTTGTTACAAATGTTAGAGAATCAAGTTGCTTCCATTTTTCCTAAACTCTTGCTTGGATTAAGAAAATTATTGCAGACTTGGTGAGGTTGTGCACACCTGTAATCCCAACCATTTTGGAAGTTGAGGTAAGAGGACCATAGGTTGGAGATTGGCCCAGGCAACTTAGCAAGACTTTGTCTAAAAAAAAAAAAAATATATATATATATATATATACATATACATACATATATATATATATATACACACACACACATATATATATATATACACACACACACACACACACACACACACACACACACACACACACACATATATGAAGGATTGGGGATGTTGTCGAGTTGTAGAGTGCTAGAGTGCCCATGGGTTCAATACCCGATCCTGCAAAAAGAAATCATTGTAGATTCATCTTTGAATTATTTTTGTTTAGATAGTTTCCTAGAAAGAAAAGTACTAGAGTTAAAACTTTTGTGCATTTGTTATGCTCTTGATACAATTTCTTGAGCAAATTGTTTTTCAGAGAGCAGATATCAATTTACAAAATTTCCTACTTATTCCAAGGCTAACATTTACTGGGCTCATAACAGGTCCCAGACACTATTGCAAGTATGTTTACAAATACTGATTTGTTCAATATTCACAACATATTTAGGAGGCAAACACTATTAATAGTTGCAGTTGAAAGATGAAGAAATCAAGGTATAAGATTTAAAGACTTATAAGCAAGATTTTAAGTAATAGCTCTAAGTGATGAGTCTAGGATTTGAACATAGGCAATGAGGTTCCACAGCCTCCACTCTAATCACTACCCATGCTACCTCCTCATAAACTTGTTATCATTTAAAAATTATTGCAGATTAAATACCCACAAAATGCTATCTCATTCTTTTAATTTGATTAATTGGTAAAACAGAGTATTTCTGTTTTTGTGAGTATTTCTTAGCACTTTGTTTCTTCTTAGTAGTCCATCTATTTGTGTCTTTGCCTATTTTATCTCTTTAACCTAATTGCCCTAAAATAGAAAACATGAATAATGTATTATGGGACCATGAGCTTCTAGAAATTCACTGTGCCAATTCTATAAAAATGGCTCTAGATCCCAGACTGGAGGATTGATAGGCAGATGGGAAGTGAACTGCTGGAGTGGGTCATATGGCCACAGCTATGGGGATGAAGACCTGTTAGAACATTTCTTTTGGAGATATCAGTAAGTTTGTGGAGGAGCAAGCACAAGGGAAGAAAATGAAAGGTTTTCAAATGCCCTTAGAATTAGTAGCTTAAAAAACAACTTAAAAATAGTACTTGGGGTAATGAACACCACTCTGTTTTAAATGAAGAGAACATTTAATGTGAAGAGTCATTTGGTTAGTAGGTAAGCAACAACATTCTAAAATTATTTTTATGGCTTTGTTTATAATTCTAATTTTGAGCAATGAATTTTGGCTTGAAGATAGTTTTGAAGATAACATGGAAGTACTTCAAATTTTGTTGACTTTTTTTTTCAATACAATTGGCATAGGGAAAAATAAATACTATAAATACTTTCATATTGTGAAGGATAAAGATATTTTGTGGTACTTAAAGCATACTCATTATTCTATAGTGCTATTTAATAAAATAAAAAGTCAATTTTAATATATAAATATACAAATTCAGCAATTTATATGCAATGTAAATGTAGTATATAAGAAAAACAAATAAGTCTTCCCTTTAGTTTTTGTAGATCTTTATATTCAAAATATTTCACCATTGATGATTAAGATAGACTGACTTACTCAAATATGAGTAACAAAAAAACTATCTTTATTTCCTGAGAATATAATTATACCAAACAGATATTATGCTAAATGCTAAGTGTTAAACAATAAAAATAAATGTGAATTTCTAGAACCAGATTATTTGACTTTTAAATACTAAGTTTTGTACTATGTGACATTGGAAAGTTATTTCCTTAGGTCTCAGTTTCTGTTAGTAAAATAGTACTGGCCAATGCTGAGGGTCTTCTCATTCTGGGTGAATTTAAATATATTTAAATTTAAATAAATTTAAATTTCTATTCAAATTTATAAAAAATAAAGAACATATTTAATAGAATTGTTGTTAAGGTTATACCATTTTCATGGAACAAGTAGGCAGATGCTCTCTTTTTTGTCTTCCTACATGAGTTGTTGTACATAATTTATTGAGTTTGATTGGAATTGTTCTGTAAAATCTATGAGTCTTTTTTTTTCTTTATTTGTGATGCAGGGATCTAACCCAAGTCCTCCTACAGTGTAGGCTAGTGCCCTACCACAGAGATACCTCTCCAGCACAAATGCCCAGCCTAAACCCCCACATCTTGATGTGTATTTTAAAAAACACCCCACTGCTGATTCAATGTGTCTCAAGGACTTATTACAACTGTTCACTGTACTAATAGTCATATACTTTCACTACACACCGAGAAAACTTATTCTCTAAAATTATGAACTATTAGTAACTTTGCTGTTTGAATTTACATCAATAAGAATTAAACTTCTCATTCTTGCCAGGATAATCTGTCACCAGAATCAAGACCCAAAGTATTTCCATTCCTCCAATGTGTCCCTTTTCCCCATTGCAGTGAAATCTCCCAATACTCCTAACTTTAGTCTGATCTGCTTCCATCACTGGAGATTATGTTTTTATTAGAACTGTAAGTAAAGAGAATCTCACGGCATTTGTCCATATTGTTATGTATATCAACAGCTAATTCACTTTTATTGCTCAGTGGCATTCTGTGGCTTAGAAATATCACATTTTGTTTACTTACCCATCAACTGATGGGTTTTGGATAGTCTCATCTTTGGCTATTATGAATAGGACAGTTACAACATCTATTCACATTTACATCTTTGGGTGGACTATTGTTTCCATGGGTCCTGGGTGAATACCAAGAAGTAGAATCATTGAATTTCCAGGACTCTTTCTTATTTCCTATAATTTTGTGGTACTGTCTTCTATCACTGCCTCGATTCACTTCTAGCTTCCCTGCTTTCCCCTTTTTTTGTACCATTATCATAAAATATATCCTCTATATGTTATAAACCCAACAATTGAATTTTATAGATAATTCTCTTATATTATTGTCTTCAATTTCTTAAAATTGAGCTCTGCTAATGACAAATTATGTCTTTGTTAATCTGAGAAAGTTCTTATTTTGCCTTCATTTAAAAAAAATAGTTTTGCTGGCTATGAGCTTCTTGGTTGCTTTGTCTTTTTTCCTTCAGTACCTGTGAATATGGGATCCTACGGTCTAGCCTCCGTTATTCCTCAGGAGAAGTCAACTGTTGATGTTATTTTACTTCCATTTTATTGAGTGAATCATTTTTCTCTTTCAAGATTTACTTATTGACTTTCAACATTTTGACTATTGTTGTCTAAGTGAGGATTTCTTGGTGTGTATACTACTTGGAGTGCATTAATCTTGGAGATGTGTAGATCATCATCATATATGAAAAGTTTTCAGTCATTAAGTTTTTTTCTGTCTCATTTTCTTCTCCTATTACTCCCATATGTTTTTATATGCTCCTGCTCTTAACGATGTCTCAAAGGTCTCTGAGGCCTATTAATTTTTTATATCCACTTCTTCACACTGGATAATCTCTATTTTTTAAATTCAAGTTCTCTGATTTTTTTTCTTCTTTCAGGTCCAATCTATTAAGTCCTCACTGGTGATTTTTTTTCATTACAATTTTTACATATTTCAACTCTACAAATTCCATTTGGATCTTTTATAATTTCTAAATGCTTATTAAGTTTCTGTATTTGATGAATCTTACTTTCCTTTAAATAATTTAGGCATGGTTCATTTCCTTAGTTCCTTTACATGTGTTTTGTAATAGTTTTCTAAATCTTTGCAAAGTCCAATGCAAAGTGTTATCTATTGCCTGATTCTCTTTTCTTGTGTTTGGGTTATATTTTTCTATTTATTTGCATGACTCAAAAATTTTTAAATAAAACTTGGAAAATTTATATAATGTCTCACAGTGCCTGTGATTCCTGACTTTTACCCTTGGTTATTTAATACAAAAAATTTTGACTATTCATTCACTTGGTGTGATTCTATAAAGTCTGTTTCCCCTATTGGGCAATTTCTGATGTCAATGCTCAGATTTTTTTTCTCTCTTTTTTTTTTTTTTTTTTTTTAAAAATTAAGCTCAGAGTCCCAGAAGTTGTCCTAGGTCAGCATAGATTAGTTTTCAGCCAGTGATTGGTCAGGGATTGTGATTAAATATTCTGACCCAATAAAACTTCTGCTCATTTCAGGAAAATTTCAAATCCACACTGTTTTTTAAACCAGGGATTAATGTTCCCCAACTGTTTCAGAGTGAGTGTGCACAGCCTTTCAGATCACTAGGGATGAGTGTGAACTTGCCAGGGCCCTTTGAGACTGTCTCTTTCTGTCATCACCTCCTTGTTAAGTTTCTGGCAGGTCTGTTGTTTCTCTGATGCTCCTGGTTTCCAGTTGCTTCTCTAATTGTTTATCACGATTATCTCTATGTTTTCAAGGGAAGATGCTTTTAGGCATTCATAGACTTTCAGTTTTCATTTAAATCAGTCTCTCAGGCGGTTCTGCAGAGCTGCACAGCTGATAACCCTCAAGCCTTACTCCCCTCCTTGAGCTTAGTTCTGTTCACTGTGCTGGAGCTGAGATGGGGTGGAGTCGCAGAGAGTTGGGATCTACTCCTTGAGTAACTCCTTTGCCTTAAGAGGGAGCTGAGGATGGTCGTATTACTTATTCTGCTTGACAGCTGAATGCATTTTGATTAGTTGTACACAATTGCAGCTGGCATAGAAATTCTGCCCTACAAACTATAGCAGGCAATAGGAGCCCGCATCTCTTTAATCTGTAGCTCATAGCTCACAACACTAGACTGGGAGAGAAATTTGGCTATTTGGGAGCTAGGCAGAAAACGTATCTTCTTTGTTTCCTGGAATAGATTGTCCCTCACAGATTACAGGGGAGGCAATGAGAAAGCTGGCAGTTTACGCCTCCCAGAATGAAACCATTATTGTACAACTAAGAGGTAGTAAAGGGAATGGCGGGAAATTAGCCATCCTCTTCTTGGTCATGTCCACCCAGCATAAACCTTCTGGTACATGGAGTAAGAGCTGGAGGTAGTGATGGAGCAGTTTCTAGCCCAAATGCTGCAGACTGCCATTGTTCTAATTGGAATCCCATAATTTTTTTCAACAATGCTTCTCAGGTTATTCCCTTCTCAATTTATAACATTTGGTCAATTCCTAAAGATTTTAAGCAGTTGTGTTTTTGGTAATTTTCACTAGTTCATTGATTCTTTTGCTGGAGAAAAAGTCTACAAACTCACTCAGCCAAAGTCCCATCTTTTGCATGTATGATTCTGCACTTGATGTTTGACTCCAAGGCTAGAAATCAGACCAGATCTGACCCCGTTTCCTTTTTAAAATTAATTAACTAATTGATTTTAATTAGGTATATATGACAACAGAACATATTTTGATTCATTGTATGCAATTGCAGCACAACTTTTTGTTTGGTTGTACCTGATATAGCATCACATCATATGTGAAGTCATACATGTACCTAAGGTAATGATGTTCATCTCATTCCACCATCTTTCCTGCACCAATATCCACTTCCACCTCCTTTTTTAAAACTGGCATGTGTCTTCCTTAGCTCTTCCATTATTAGAAGGGTTACTCCAGCCTGTTGTTGGTGTGGGATTCTTCTATGACAAAAACTAAAAGAGAAGCTTTTGGAATTAAAAACAAAACCTCCCCCAAAATAAGCAAAAATGATAAATACCTTTGTTCTTTCTATAAACTTGTTTTTTGAAAATGATTGTCATACCCTAAAATAACAGAGAATTCAATTGGACTTAACACCGAACAATGATGTTGTTCTAGTCTTTATATAAGTTCTTCATAAAATACTGGAATTATTTTATGCAACAAATGGGGGAATCACAGACCTAGAGATATAAGGGGAACTAAAAATTTAAATACTAACACAGCATAATAACAATGACGTGGCTTAGATAAAATAATAGGTGGGTTAATTTTAGCTGAGAGGAGGTGGAAGATAATTTTGAAATGAACTGTGACAAAAATGAGTGGATGACTCATTTTTTGATGCTCCAGATTTATAAAAAGCCAACTCCTGACTCAGTTGGCTGGTCATCAACAGAGGAGTGACTCAGGAGAAGTCATCAGAGGAAGAGCTGTGGGGCTAATTGATGAAAAGTGAGGCTGACCCATGTCAGGAGATAACAACTCATCTGCTTCCAGGGCCACTGTTTAATAATGAAGTTTCCATTTCCCCAGCCATGTAAAATTTAAAAGCAAATCACTTAAATAATACTTAGAGAATGTAAGAATATACACGATCACTATGAAGCATATTTAAAGAATTAACTTGTATCCACCATATATAATAACAAACCATTACCTTTGTTTTGCATATATTTTGGGCTAACTCCCACAAGTCAACTTCTTTATTTTCATTATTTATTTGCCTTTTAGATTTTCTCTTAATTTTGAGTCTTACAAAAACAGAAGCATTATATGTAGTCTTTTATAACAAATGTTTTCTATATCAACACTGTGGGTCTCTCCCTAGCTCATTTTAAAATTTATTTTAGTTAGTAATTGAAATATAACTCACATACCATAAAATCTTCAAAAAATTATTTGTGACCCACTAATAAATATCACATTCAGGTATTTTAGATCAGTACCATTCAAGATGCCAGCCTACAATGAGATAAGGAGCTTGTAAACAAATATAAATCAATTATGAAATTAAGAGGCTACACTTTGATTCATTCAAGTTTTTGTTGATTTTGTTTTATGATTTCTTCAATGATGGAAATATTGTGTTTATTTATCTTCTGGTACAAACATCTCATTTCCATCCATTAATAGATAAAGATCAATGCTTGTCCTTGGAATATATAGTTAGTAACACTGCTCTATACTTGATATTGGGACTACTAGATTATGTGGCAGGTGAATATTTAACCTTCTAAGATAAAAACCAAATTTCCACAGCAATTTCACCAATCAATGTTTGTATTGAAGTTCATGTTTCTGTGAGTGAATCTCAACATTTAATACTGGCATTCTTAGCTTTTGAATTTCTACTGACTGGAAAATTATAACTTACTATGAGTTAAATATAAATTCCTTACTTGAGAGAATGAGTTTCTTATTTTACATTAGTCATTCATGTTTTCTTTCCTGAGGTATACAATTAAATATCTTTGTAATTTCCTATAATTATATTTTCTTATTTTTGATTGGTAGTGTACCTATCATCTATATTCCCAGTCATGAGCTTGATTACCTATCTATTTATCCATCATAGTAAATGAAGCTTTCAAACAGTATTGCAAACATCTTCTTCACTTTTGTGGCTCTATTTTTGTTTCTGCATTGTGGGTTTTTTGGAAGAACAAAAGCTATTTAATGTAGTCAAAGTTACCTACTTTCCTTTTATTTATCATTAATGCTTTTGGTTTTGGGATAATAATCAATTTTCCTTTATCTTGATTTATCAGTTTTACTTTTTTCCCCTGTACATTTGGAGTTGACTTTTTATGTATGATATGAAGTGGAAATCCTATTAAAACTTTTTTAGATTAACCAGTTTGTCCAGGGCTATTTATTGATAGTGATTTTCTGTGCTGTCCCTTCTTAATATGTACTTATTTCCATGTGTACATATGCTTGAGTCTGGGCTTTCTATTCTTCTCTGTTGGTCAGTTTTTATACCAGTAACACACTATCTTAATTACTATACTTAAAATATAAATTTTGAGATTTGGTTTTGGCTATTCTTGGGCTTTTTTTTATTCTACACAGATTTAGCTTGTCTTATTTCTTACAAACCCTATTAGGACTTCCATGGGAATTACTTTGAACAAAGCAATTAATTGTATATAACCATCTTGGACCCTGCACACTAACCTATTTGCTAGTGAATGTCACCAAAAGATTTCTATTGACATGTGTGGCAGAACCACCCCCAGCTCACACCACCCAAATTCTTATCCCTCTAAAAGTATAGGATATGACCAAATTGCTTTGCTTTAAGCCACCAAGTTTTGAGGTACTTTGTTCCAATAATAGATAACCAGTGCAGATTTTGATATATGGAAGAGGAGTGCTGGCATAACAAAAGTTTAAAACATTTTGTTTTGACTTGGAGGCCATATAAACTATTAAGTAGAGGCTGGAAGTTGGGCAATATTGTCACCTCTGCTAACATGGAAAATAGAATTTATATAAAAATTGGTGAATTTGAGAAAATTTTTAAGAACAGTGTTAAAAGTGCCATCTGATTTTTAAGCCCTATTTAATGAGATACAAATAAGAGGAAAATGAGCTACAAAAGGAAAATTTTATTTTTAAAGCAAAAGTACAGAGTGATCATAGGAGATAGATTATCCCAAGGATATTCACCTATGAGCCTTTATTAAGATGTCTGAAAGAGTTGAGGGCATATCATGGAAATTCTCTATTAGACAGAAAGGCTTGTAGAGTTTAGGGAATTTTTGTATAGCATCCTGACTCTGTCTCAAGTCCATGAGAGCCTGTCTTAAGAGATTGGTGGTGTGTTTATTATCTAATAGAGTGAACCTTACTGAAATGCTTAGGAATCACAAAGTTTATAAGAGAATTGCATTAGTACAATGAGCTTGAAATAAAAGGGACAGATGCATTTCAAAAAAAACAAAACAAAACAAAAACAAACAAACAAACAAAAAGGAAAACTCTTTGGTACTCAACTTTCTCAGAGAAGCAGGAAGAAATCAGAAAAGCTTATTAAATAGCCAGAATGGGAAAATAATAGTGAATAAAAGGTGAGTTGTACAGGTCCAAGAGATGAAACAAAGATTCACAGAGAACTGTTCCCACAGAGTGATACTGTCCTTTAATCCAGGTACTGGTTAGTGTGCTTCCCCTTTATTCCCATTTTTTGAAGAGACTGTCCATTGCAAACATCTGGACTCTAGTAGTACGGGCTAGGTTTGGAGAGGAGGTAGATTATTTTATTTTATTTTTCAGCTGGTTTAGTTGGTAGGTCTTTGTAGTGGAAGACCATACTCAATGATATGCACGACCATATATGGGGCTTCATGACAATGCTATTTGTCAGAATCAGGCTAGGGGGAATGAACTATTCCAAGACTCCATGTAAGAAGTTGGACATCCCTGGGATGACTGTGCTAAAGTGGACTATGAAACCTCTCTGGGCAGCTGTTCCATTTGATTGCAGTCTTCCACCCATCCCTGCCAAGATGCTAGATATGTGATTGAACCTTGTTAGACCTTCCAACCTTGTATCCAACAACTCCATAGGGAAAACATGACCTCAACACCTCACGCAACAGAAGAATCTCCCAGACAAGAATTGTTGCCAATTCCTGATCCACAGTATTTTTGAGACATAGCAGGAATTGTTAGTTTAAGCTGCTAAATTTAGGGATAGTTCATTCTGTAGCAATAGATGATAGAAATAGAATTCTATAGATATAACTGTTCAGATGTAAAGTAAAACATATGCAAGAACACTTATTGTAGTAGAGAAAAATGTAAATATCCTTTTAATAGGAGACTGGTTAAATAAATCATGGAATATGTCCACACTGGAAAATACATGCAGCATTTAAAAATAAAAAGATTGAGGAACTTATTGTGTACTAATAAATATCTCCAGCATATTTTGTTTAGTAATGAAAGCAAAGTTCAGAAAAGTATGTTGAATATAAATTTATCTGTGTAAAAAAATGGAGAAGAGGTATAGACAAGTGTTTAAATGTACAGAGATATCTTAGGAAGGATAGATAAAAGCTAATCATACTGGTGGCCTGCCTGGAGAGGGCATGGGTGACCGTGGACAGAGTGATTGGGTAATTTTGCCATATATCCTTTTATAGTTTATTATCTTCGTATTTTGAGCCATGAAAATTTATGGTAAAGATGAAGTTAATTTTCCTGGGCAATAAAAACTGAAGACAATTTGGATCTGCTGTAACACGGAACCTATTACATGCTGCTTCGTAGGCCTTCTTTCTCTAGCTGAGTCCTTAGTCTGTCTCCAGTGTATACTACCTCTTCATGAGTGGGAAACTTGACCTTAGTTCTTCTGCTTAAAATTCTTCAAAACCTCTGCATTTATCTTCAGAAAAACTCCAAGTTTCTCACAAAAGTATGGAGGTTCGCCTTAATTTGCTTTATAATGAATTTCCCCAACCATGGGGGACCTCCTATCACTACCCTCCCCCAACAGTGTGCCTTCTGGTGACACTCAGTTTCTAGTTCCTTGGAAACAGGGTGATGGGTCACAGCTTCAGGCAGCTGAGGATGCTATTCTCACTGTCTAGGATGTGCTGTTCCCCCCATCTCTGGGTAAACTCCCCTTTATCCTTTCAAAGTGATATTTACGGGACCATCTAGTAATCAGAATGAATCATTTACTCCATTTGAGTGCCATCTATACAGACCATTTTAAAAAATATTTCTCAATCTTTTAAACAATTTTCAAATTTATTTACTTATCTTCACTATTTGATTAGGATCTTATTGAAGGCAGAAATGATCTTCACATCCCAGTTCAGTTCCAGGCATAGAAGTTCTCAGAAGCTGATTGAAGACAGATGGGAACAATTGTTATATTTTCAACCTAGTACCATCCTCCATCTTATTCTAAATGTTTTTTTTCTTGATTCCAAAGTTTACTTTAAATCCACCATATTTTTGCTTTCAAATTTTAGTGCATCATATTTATACAAAAACATGGGGTTCATTTTGACATATACATAAATGCATAAAACGGTTTTCTCCAGTCCAAACCCCAGTACTTCTCCCTTTTCTCCCTTTCTCCCTCTCCCCGATCCCCTTCCTCTTCTCTATTGGTCTTCCTTCTATGTATTTATATTTTAATGGATGCATTATATATAAAACTGGAAGGCCATGTGGTATCTTCACACATGTGCCCGCTATAATTTGTTCAACTTCGTCCCCCTGTTTTTCCCTGTTCCCTCTCTCCCTGCTCTTTGGTCCCCAACTTCTATTTTGAATTTGAAAACATTTATCTGAGCTAGTACCTCTTCATGGCACCGTTATGAAATAAATAGCTATACTTATTGTTTTCATATGGGATTACTGGTGTGTACATTGCGCCATCCCTGATTGCTTCTTTTAAAAATATTTTTTAAAGTATTTTTTCCTCAGACACTTCACATTCCCTTTTGACTCAACAGTTATCTGTAGGTAGCCAGTTTTTTCTTGAGTGGAGATGACAAAGTAACAAAATGGAATGTAGCTTTTGCACAGTTTAAATAAAAGTCTAAACAATGATAAAAATGGATTTGTAAAAAGTATGATGAAATGTATTTTCTCAATTATTGTATCAGCAGAATAATCAAATAAAATACCCATTTTTAAAAAGTTTACTTGGCAAGTGTACTTGGCAATAAATAAATCCTGAGGTTTTTTTTTGTGTGTGTGTGTGTGTGTGTGTCTGTGTGTGTGTGTGTGTGTGTGTGTGTGTGTGTGTGCACGCGCTCCGGAAAGATCATGTAGGTGTCATTTGTTGCTGAGTAACTATGAAGCAAGGGAATACTTTACTTAATTATAGGAAAGATGTATTGCACATTTGTGTATCACGCCTGGATAAAAAGATTTAGAAAGAAAGTTATCTTCCTGAAAAATCCCTTGATAATTGCCTTACAGTCTCATTTGAAAACTTCAAGTGTGGAAAAGTAGATGTGCTAAACTTGTTCATATTCTCTTAGTGACAAGTGAATGCTTTTTATAGCTGGTGCTTGCTGAGGGCTTCATTTGGAGGTTGTTCCTGATAACCAGCTTTGAGTAAAATGGAAACATTAAGCTGGCTGGTGCCTGTGTTTGGTGTGGAATGGAGAGCTTTCCTCTGGGTATACATGGGAGCTTGGCAGTGTATCAGGTGGAGTCTTCCTTATTTTATGTTAATTCACATGTCATTATACTTTAAGTGTATTTACATAGCATCATTTTGCTTTTATGCATTTAATCAATTAAGAGCTATGATTTCATTTAAATACCTGGATGCCTCATAAATTCAGCTTTGCTCTAACCAAAGCAAAATCTTAAGAGATTGCCATGGTGTTCTTATGGAGTCACTTAGCACCTAAAACTGTTTTTATTTTTGAGCAAACATAGGATGACTGCCTGACAAACATGTGTATTAATTATCTGGTGTATGTGTTCATGTATGTATGTATATTAGTGTGTGCATGTGTGTGTGTGTGTGTGAGAGAGAGAGAGAGAATATTAACTCTTCATTGCCAGTTTAATTCTTCACTTCTGTGTGGGCTTAGCTTTTTCTCTCTCTCTCTCTTTTTTTTTCCTCATCTGTTTGCTGAGTGCTACTCTGGGTTTCCTTCAGTCACCCCAGGGGCTTCCTGACTGACCAAGTCTGTATCTAATTATTTCTTTTTTTGGTACCAAGGAATGAACCCACATTGAGCCAAATGTTGAGCCACATCCTCTGCCCTTTTTATATTTTATTTAGAGACAAGTTCTCGCTGAGTTGCTTAGGGCCTCACTAAGTTGCTGAATCTGGCCTTGAACTCAAGATCCTCCTGCCTCAGCCTCCCAAACAGCTGGGATTACAGGTGTATGCATTGTGCCAGCCCTGATTGCTTCTTTCTAAAATATTTTTTTTTATTAGTGAATTATAGTTATACATAATATAAGGTTTATTTTGACATAATTATATAAGCATGGAATATAATTTGCTCTGGCACAGTCCCCAGTACCTCCCTTTTTGCTCTCCCTGTTCCCTTTCCTCTACTGTATTGGTCTTCTTTTTATTTTTTATAGTTTTTTTTTAATTAGTGTTTTATAGATAAACATGAAGATGAAATTCACTGTATATATTTTTATATATGTACATAGGAATTTCTCTCCATTGTTCCTCATTGTTTCTTTCTCTTCTTCCTTCTCTCTCCTACACCCCTCTTCTCTATTATAGTGACCTTTCTTCTATTTCCATGGGATTCCATTTCCTTATTTTAGTCTAGATTTCACATGAGAGAGCATACATTCAACCCTTGACTTTCTAGGTTCTGACTTATTTCACTTAACATGATGTTTTCCAGTTCCTTTCATTTACCAGCAAATGCTCTAATTTCATTCTTTATGATTGAGTGAACTCTGCGGTGTCTCTGTACCACTTCCATTGCTTCTTTCCATGTTTGCTGTTCCCTGCATGCCCCTTCAGATGTACACCATCTTATCCTCTCAGTCCTTTCCAGGTTTCCATTTGCCTGTGGGATCCCCCAAGTTACCAATTTTCTTTGCTTGAAGGAGGAAGGTAGCTAACCCAATAAAGTGAATAGGAGATCCTTAGAATTCATTGAGACAAAGTGCTCCATTTGGGGACAAAGGAATGGAGGTCTCTGAAATTGATGTAGCTTGCCCAGGGTCAGAGAGTTCACAGGAGAATTTCAAAGCCAAGACAACTGTACCCCAGTCTATCTCTAATTGAGGGAATCATAGATCAGGTTGTCTATAGCTTGTGGAGTTTGGTATAATATGTACAGAAACACTAACCCTCTTCTCCAGCAACTCAGTAGCATTCATTATACTTATGGAATTTTAGGGTCAAGGCTTAACCTCCCAGTAAAATCTCGAAGTGTGAGAATTTTAGGTCCACAGAGCAAACCAGAGAGTTTACTATTTTGGGGCTAAGTTAGGGGTATTTTCCAAACCCTGAAATTATAGTAGAGGAAGATGCCTCTACTCCTTGGGAAAAGCCCTTTTCCCTAACCATTGTTGCCCAACTATGGGTTTATTCTCCAGTGCTCAGGGTCAGAGAGTTTACAGGAGAATTTCAAAGCCAAGACAACTCATTGCAGATGGGAGCAGAGAGAGCAAGGTGTGTAGAGGCATTGGGTGGAGGTCTTGGGGAAACTCTTTAACACAGGCTTACTCAGCTTTTCAGGAATTATTTGTGTTTTCCCCATACTTATCTTGCAGTGCCAGTTCTGGGGTCACATTGTGACCCTAAGAATATACAAGGATATATATATATATATATATATATGTATCTGATGCAAGCTGCTGAAGCTAACCTTCCCTCCCTTTCTCTCCTGTTATGTTTTGTGATATTGAGGTTTGAATACAGGAACTTTCTGCCTCTGGCTATATTTCTTTATACTGTATTTTGTATTGAGATAGTGTCTTACTAAGTCACAGATGCTGGCCTCAGATTTGGCGATCCTCCTACCTCAGGTTCCCAGGTAGCTGGGATTAGAGGCGTGTGCCACCTCACCTGGCTGCTGAATGCAGCATCTGACTGCGACAATCATCTTTCAGGAGTATATTTGTGTTCCACTCACTTTTGCCTCCCGTCTCCTTTCTTCCCACAAATTCTACTTTATGTCAAGTCTGGTTCTAGAACCTCCTGATACTTTGTACTCTCAGAGCCACTTTCCTAAAAAATATTAATACATATTATGATATACCAACTTCTGTCCACCTCCATATTAAAAAAAGGCCCAATTTTAGAAATTCACTACAAAATAAAACTTATTTCCAAATAGTTAATATAGGAATTTAGTGCAAAATTCAAAAAGTAAAACAAATTAAAAAAAAAAATGACCTTTTTCCATCTTCCCACCCCGCTCCCTCAGTTTCCTTCCATAGAAGCAACTAAATTACTAGTTCTTTTTCTGTATAGACTCTATCAAAGTTATGTGAAAAGGAAAGCAGACATGTACATATTTCCCATTTGAAATATTGCTGTATATGACAGCAGACTCTATACAATGTTCTATACTTAGATTTTTCACTTGTGTATCTAGGAGTTTGTTTTAGCAGTGATTCAATGTTTTTATTGATTTTAATTTATTTTTTCTCAACTATAGAGCATTCCATTATCTGAAAATACCAGAATTTAATGAATCTTATATAGATGGACATTTAGATTGTTTCAAATCTTTTCATTACTAGCAATAATAAATATTTACTTGTTTAGGTGTGGCTGTGAGATAAATTCCTAACAACAAAGGCTCTGTGACAAACGGGTAATTGTTTTTATTTTGAGAGCGATTGCTTAAAAGCCTTCCACAGAGTTTTTTTATGAAGAGTTGGAATTAAACTTTATATAATATCCTTGAATCCCCATTTCTTTTCTTTTTTTTCTTTTGGGCTCAGGGGATTGAGTCCAGGGATGCTTAAACACTGAACCACATACACAGTCTATTTTATTTTTGTTTTGGTACAAGGTCTTGCTACATTGCTGAGGCTCTCACAAAATTGCTGAGGCTGGTCTTGAACTTGTGATCCTCCTGCCTCGGCTCCCTGAGTTGCTGGGATTACAGGCATGATCCACCCAGTTTAGAATTTTTCAATTGACTTTGTGTTCGTAGAAATGACAAAATTATTATATTACAGTTTTCAACCATTCTTCTATCACTGAATTTTCATTGATTTCATTTTAGAAGTTTTAAATAATTTTGGACCTTAAATAATACTTCTGCCATTATATGTGTGTGTGTGTGTGTGTGTGGTTTCTAAATTCATTTTTTTTACTGTGTGTTATGGTTTGGGTGTGAAGTGTCTTCCAAAGGCTCACATGTGAGACAACACAAGAAGGTTCAGAGGAGAAATGATTGGGTTGTGAGAGTCTTAACCCAATCAGTGATTTATTCCTGATAGGGATTAACTGAGTGGTAACTGAATGGTAAGATGTTGCTGGAGGGGGTGGAAATTGAGGTGTGGTTTTGGCTATATATATATTTGTATCTGGAGAGTGGACTCTTTTTCTGCTTTCTGATCACAATGTGAGCTGCTTCCCTCTGCCATACTCTCCCACCATAATGTTCAGCCTCACTTTGAGCCTGGAGAAATGGAGTCGGCCTTCCATGGACTAAGACCACTGAAACTAAGAGCCCTTAAATAAACATTTTCCCCTCTACAATTTTGCCTGGTTGGGTCCTTTAGTCACAGCAGAGAAAAAGATGATGAAAATACTATGTTCCTTATTCCTAGACCCCCTCCCTTTTCTTCATTCCTCTTTGTCTAATGCATCGAACTTCTCTTCTTACCCACAACCCTGCTTATTGTGTGTTAGCATCTGCATACCAGAGAGACCATTTGAACTTTGTTTTTTTTTGTTTTTTTTTTTGTTTTGTCTTATTTTATATAGCATGATAGTCTCTAGACCCATCCATTATTTATGGGCAAAATTCATAAACTCATTCTGTTTTATGACTGAATAATATTCCCTTGTGTATATGTACCACATTTTCTTTATCCATTCATCTGTTGAAGGGCATCTAGTTTGGTTCCATTGCTTAATTATTGTGAGTTGAGCTGCTATAAATATTGATGTGGCTGTATCACTGTAGTATGTTGATTCTAAGTCCTTTGGGTATAAACCAAAGAGTGGGATAACTGGGTCCAATGTTGGTTCCATTCCAAGTTTTCTGAGGAATCTCCATATCGCTTTCCATAGTGGTTGCAGCAATTTGCATTCCTACCAGCAACATATGAGTGTACCTTTTCCTTCACATCCTCACCAACATTTATTATTTGTATTTTTGATAATTGTAATTCTAACTGGAGTGAGATGAAATCACAGTGTAGTTTCAATTTGTATTTCTCTAATTGCTAGACATGTTGAGCATTTAAAAAAATATATTAGTTGATCTATCTTCATTTGTTGATATATCTTCTTTTGAGAAGTGCCTGTTGGGTTCCTTTGCCACTTTATTGATTGGGTTATTATTATTATTTTTTGGTGTTGAGTTTTTAATTTCTTTATATATCCTGGAGATTATGCTCTATCTGAGGTGTAAGCAGCAAAGATTTTCTCCCATTTTGTAGGCTCTCTTTTCAAGCTCATGGTTGTTTTCTTTGCTGTAACAAAGCTTTGTATTTGATAGTATCCCATTTATTGATTCTTGATTTTTCTTCTTATGCTTTAGGAGTCTTGTTGAGGAAGTTGGTTCCTAAGCCAAAATGATGGAGTGTTGGGCTTATATTTTCTTCTAGTAAGAACATGGTCTCTTGTCCAATTCCTAGATCCTTGATCCACTTTGAGTTGAGTTTGTGCAGGGTGAAAGAGAGGGGTTAAATTTCATTCTTTTACATATGGATTTTCAGATTTTCTAGCACCATTTGTTGAAGAGGCTATCTTTTCGCCAATGTATGTTTATGGTGCCTTTGTCTAGAATGAGATAGCTCTATTTATATGAATTTGTCTCTGTGTCTTCTAGTCCATTACATTGCTCATCATTTCTGTTTTGGTGCTGTTGTGATATTTCCTTTTTCATCATGCTGTTTTTGTTACTATAGCTCTGTAGTATAATTTAAGATCTGGTATTGTGATGCTTCCTGCTTTACTTTTCTCACTAAGGATTGCTTTCGCTATTCTCGGTCTCTTATTTTTCCAAATGAATTTCATGACTGCTTTTTCTATTTTTATGAAGAACATTATTGGAATTTTAAAAGAAATTGCATTAAATGTGCATAGTGCTTTTGGTAATATGGCCCTTTTGACAACATTAATTCTGCGTATCCAGAAATGTGGGAGATCTTCCTATCTTCTAAGGTCTTTTTTAATTTCCTCCTTTAGTGTTTAATTACTTTCTTTAGTTTTATTGTAGAGGCCTTTTATCTCTTTTGTTAAATGGATTCCCAAGTATTTTATTCAATTTCATTTATTTCAGTTCTGATTTTAATTATTTCCTCTTTCTACTTCTACTTTAATTATTTCTTTAAGATGTAATGTTAGGTTATTTAGTTGGTGAATTTCTATACTTTTAATGAATTAGCTCAATATTATGAACTTTCCTCTTGGACCACCTTCATTGTGTCCCAGAGATTTTAATATTTGTATCACTATTCTCATTTAACTCTGAGTATTTTTTTAAATTCAACCCCTGATTTCTTCTGCTATCCATTGGTTATTCAGTAGTGTATTTTTTAGCCTCCAGGTGTTAAAGTAGCTTCTATTTTTTATTTTTTCATTTCTAATTTCATTCCATTATGAACTGATAGAATGCAAGGTATTATCATTATTTTATAAAAATTTACTAAGAGTTGCTTTTTGGCTTGAGACATGATCTATTTTAGAAAATGATCCATGCACTGCTGGGAAGAAAGTGTATTCAGTCATTGATGAATGAAATTTTCATTATGTGTCTTAAGTCTAAATTATTAATTATATTTTTTAGTTCTTTAGCTTCTTTGTTTAGTTTTGTTTGGATGATCCATCCAGTGATAAAAGAGTTGTGTTAAAGTCATTAATTATTGTGTTGTGGTCTATTTGATTTTTAAAATTGATTTTTGATGTACATAGGTGCCTCACTGGGCACCTATTATACAATTTGCAATTGTTATATCTTGTTGGTGCATAATTCCCTTAAGAGTATGAAATGTCCTTCTTTGTCCCTTCTGATTAGCATTGACTTGAAGTCCATTTTATCTGAGGATAGAAACCCCTGCTTGCTTGTTAGATCAATGTAAATGGTATATTTTTTTCCATCTTTTTTACCTTCAGTATGTGGATGTCTTTGCCTATAAGATGAGTCTCTTAGAGACAACATTATCATTTGGTCTTGTTTTTAATCCAGTCTGCCAGCCTATGACATTTTATTGATGAATTTATTTCACTTACATTTAATGTTATTATTGAGAAATGATTTTCATAGAAGGTTTTAATTTCATCATTAATTCTGAAGCCTAATTTTTCTGGATATAGTATTCTTGGGTGGCATCCATTTTCTTTAAAAGCTTGGTATATATTACTTCAAGACCTCCTAACTTTGAGGGTTTGGGTTGAGAAATCAGGTGAGATCTAGATTACTTTACTTCTAAATATGACCTGTTTTTTTTCTCTTGCATTCTTTAAAATTCTGCCTTATTCTGTATGTTAGACATTTTCATAATAATGTGCATTGGTGTGGGTCTGTGGCATTGTATATTTCTGATTCTATAAGTCTCTTGTATTTGATTTCAATTTCATTCTTAAGGTTTGGGAAATTTTCTGATATTATTTCATTAAAAATAGTGTTTATTCCTTTGGTTTATGTCTATGCACCTTCCTCTATCCTGATAAATCTTATACTTGGTCTTTTCATGTTATCCTATATTTCTTGAACTTTTTGCTCATGTCTCAACATATTTTCTCCATGGTCAATTTTATTTTCAAGATTATAACTTTTATCCCTGAAATTCTATCTTCCAATTGATCTAGTCTCTGGTAAATATTTCTATATTATTTTAAATTTGGTTTAATGATTCATTCATTTTGAGTATTTCTACTTGATTTTTTAAGAATTCCCCTTTATTGAAATGATTTTTCACTTCCTGTATTTTCTCTGATTCCACTCCTTTACCTCACAGATAAACTAAGTTTAACTATGACCTTTCTAAACTCCTTTTCTAACATTTCTTCCACTGTGGTGTATTGTAGTATTCTTTGAGGCTATTTGTTACCTTGCTTTTTCATGCTTTTTGTGTAACTACCCATCTAACAGTTTGGATCTGAGGCAGTAGATTTTCTCCCTATGAAATTAAAGTGACCCTGCAGGTTTCTAGTACCTTACAGTTTAGTTGGAGACAAATAATAACAACAACCAATGTAAACAATATACAGAATTAAATCATATAATTCCTGTTATGATATATAGATAGTATTAATTATCATCATAAACAGAAATGATATAATCAGTTATTGTTTACTGTAAAAACAGTAAGTTTACAAAAGAGTTTACAATTTCAAATGGTGAACAGAGGGAAAACAAAAGATGTAGGATGGGATGAATATGAGGGAGGAAGAGAGAAAATAAAAGTAAAAAATTAAAGGAACAGTTCAAGAACAATAGAGTTTAGCTGTTAGCAGAATTAAAGAAAAAGAGAGTCAAAGGAAACAGATAAGTAAGAGAAAAAATGAATAAAATAAAAATTAAAAAATTTAAATGTAAAATTAAAAAAATAGACAACAAAACTGAAATATACTAATGAAACATCATAGCCCTCAGAATACTGAACTGAGAAAAAGAACTGTCTCCAAAAAAATGCTGGAAATGGGAATAAAGAAACAAATGTATATGTATAAGTGTCATGAACCATTTAGTTCACAACTAGAGAGAGAAAAGGGAAAAAATGATAAAAAATTTTTGATGAAAAGTTAAAGAATTGTTTCTGTTGGAGTTCAAAATATTTTCAGCTTCTCTTCTCAGCTGTGTTAGGTAGGGTTGCTGGAGCATGATGCCTGCTCAACCATCAGGGTGGGGTTGCTGGAGTATGGGGAAATCCTACTGGCAGAGCTCTTGGAGGCAAGGTGTTTGGGTCTAGGTAGGTTGTAGGTTCTTCACTGAATGGTGATTAGTCTGAAAATTTTAAATCAGCACACCTCCAGGGCTCTCCAAACCTAGTCACTCCCAGCCTTTTGAGTTCCTGGTCAGGTGCATCTCTCCCAGCCGGAGCCACTGGATTCAAGGAGAATGGGGTGGAGGTGGGGCAGGAGAGTGGTTTTCCATGACCCATATTCCCTTGTGTTTGATTTTATTCTGGTCACTGAGGCTACTCTACACTGTGGGGTGTGGGTTTGCCAGGCCTGTATTTCTGGCCAAGCTCAGGGTCGGCAGGAATTGGACTCACTAGCTGCTGGCCACCATGATGTAGCTGTAAAATGGCTCCTCCCACTGTCCTCTGCATGAAGCCAGGAAAGATATGGATTCTTTCCCACACAAGAACATTGTGCATCACAGCTTTCAGGTGAGACTGGCAGTATCTTTGATCTCTGATCTCCCTGTACCCAGATATGCCAACAGGCCTCCTAAAGACATGAGTTTCTTTTTTTTTTCTTCTTTTTTTTTCAAGATATAGATTATTTCTCTGAACAATTTTTAACTTAATTTTATTTATTTTTATGTGGTACTAAGGATTGAACCCAGTGCTTCACACATGCTAGGTAAGTGCACTACCACTGAGTTACAACCCCAGCCCAAACATTCTGCTTTGAATGTCCAGTATTAATTCTCAGTAAAGTCTCTCCCCCCCACCCCCCCGACACTTTACTGAGAAGCTGTCTATCTACTTTCTTGGTTTCATACCATGGAGCAGCCACGAAAGTGACCTCCTCTATTTTGCCATCTTGACTCAGTTTCTAAACTCCTGATGACATGTATTACAACCCAGCTTTAAAAGATGAAGATGTCTGCATACTTTGTTAACTCCCTTTTTAAAATTCTTTTTTCCAACTTTTGCAGGGCTCCTCTCACTTATAATCTGTCCTGCAAGTAACATTCTGACATTTATTTTGATTTTAGTCTAACACAATCAATGAACACCCACTGCCAAACTTTGGCAATAGGTTTCTATTCCTTTCTTAAGTGAAATTTGCCTTCTATTCTTTTTTTTTCTTGAAGAAGAAGTCATAGGAATTATATTTTCAATTGCGTATTTTTTTTCAATTGATAGAAAATGAAAATATTTATGGGGTAATTTTTGTTTCTCTGAGGACTTTGGATATTTTTCCACTCTTTTCTGACACTGTTGGCTGCAAGGTCTGAGGTTCACTTGATTTATTTAGATTTACCTTTGATGTAGCTTTATCTTCTCCTCTGAGTGTCTACTTTCTAATAACTTTGCTAGGATATCTCTGGATGTGGTGCTTTTTGTATTAG
This sequence comes from Ictidomys tridecemlineatus, assembly GCF_052094955.1. Classification (NCBI taxonomy): domain Eukaryota; kingdom Metazoa; phylum Chordata; class Mammalia; order Rodentia; family Sciuridae; genus Ictidomys; species Ictidomys tridecemlineatus. The sequence goes on from NC_135482.1 coordinate 135,557,321, forward strand.
TGTCCCTGGGAAAATGGTCTTTTATGGCTATAGATTTGAGCCTCTTTTTTTCTAGCAAATTTTCTTAAATTATATCGGTAAATATTTTTATGATCTTTTATTTTCAATTCTTTGGAATACTTGATATGCATATTTTGGATGACCTTAAATGCCTTTTGTGTCTTATTTTTTTCAATATTAATTGTTAGCTATTGGTTTATTGTTATTTTATTTGCCTTTCCTTACCCTTTACTTCATAATTTTCATAGGGTTTATTTTCCATCTTGGTTTGTTCTCAATGTTCCAATTTTTCTAGGATCATAACTGTGAAGTTTTATTTTTCTCTCTGAAGCTAATGCTGCATTTCCTTCTGTCACAGCCTCCATGAACTCTTACTTGCCTACTTTGAACAACTGCCTTTTATCAGCCATGTGAACTTATAATTTTTCTGTGTCTCTAATTCTTTATCTTAGTATGGGGATCATAGTCATTTTGCTTCATAGGAGGATTGTGAAGATCAAATGAGTTAATTTATTTAAAGCTTTTGGAGTAGTGCATTATACATGGTAGGCACCTTATAATTGCTTTGTATTATAATGCTTATGATTCCAAAGAGGCAACTCCTTTCTAAAAGGTTTTTGTTTTTTTTTAATTCAAAGAAATCTGGAAACATACATACTCATGTGCAATAGATTAGATAAATCACTAAGTAGCCTAATCAAGGAAAAATGGGAATGAATGTTAAAATGAAATACTTGGGAGTAGACAGAGCTATAAAAGAAACTGTTACTTGTATACTTTGCAAAATTCTATACAAAAACATGTAAAAGAATCTACAGAGAATTAACTATGCAAGTATATTGTATGTAACTAAGGACAGAAAGAGAAGGGAATCCCAAACAAATGAGGAAAGCAGTTGATAAAATCAAGCCTCAATTGATTTCATAGGTAAATATTTTTAAATCTTCAGGAAACGGGTTACTACTCCACTACTCTTATATCTTTTTAACAGCATAGGGAAAGAAGTAAAGTCCTCATGTTTTTAATACAACCGGTACTGCTTTGCTATCTAAACCTTACAGTAACACACTTTTGCTCCCACACAGATACAAAACGTATCAGTTATAGCCCCGGTTACATATATTATCACTACTACCAACAGTAAGTCTTCAAAACCAGAGAATGGACTTAGGGATACTCTTCATTAACATGAATACAAAGGGCTTTACTCAGGAATAAAATGATGCTTTCATATTAAAAGTTATGCTAAAATAATTAATTATATTTGTTGGATAAAAATTATATAATTACTCCAATAGATCCTTCATATTTGATGGAACAACTTCTATTTTGTCTAAAATCTGTAGGAATGAGGGATTGGGGATGTGGCTTAGTGGCAGAGTGCTTACCTAGCATGTATGAAGCCGTGGGTTCAATCTTCAACACTGAAAAAACAAAGATCTGTAGGAATAGATATTCTTCCTTGATATGTGTATGATGGATTTAGTGATAGTTATTTGTAACATATGTGTGACTTTCAGATATGTGTATGTATATTATATGCACACATACCCACCAATAAGTGTGTGTATGTCCAGATGAAAAGCCATTATGTTTAATGATAAACAGTTAGGTGATATTCCAGTGACAGATATGATTTCATCACTTCTACAAGTTCATAATTCTATGAAATTATTATCTGATGCACCTGGAGAAGAGAGAAATAAGTCTATTAGAAAGAAGGGTTAAGCATGTCATGTGCAAACAATGTGAATAATTGAAGATTACCAACTGAAAATGTACTAGAAATAAAGAATCCAATAACAGTGCTAGTTACACACACACACACACACACACACACACACACACACACACACACATACACACACTCTCAACCAAAATGATTATAAAGAAAATTGCAACCAGCACCCAAGAATAAACTTAACAGTAAATGTGTAAGTTCTAAATAAAGAAAACTTTTAATGTCCATTTACTTATTAAATAATTGGGAAAATGGATCTTGTTATTAGAAGAGATGATTAAATAGTATTTAAGTTCTAAAAAAGATAATTCTTAATTTTATTTATCAAAGTAATGGGTTCTCAGCTAAAATAAATTCAAGATAAGAAGCTGATAAAATCATATAAATTTTATTTGGAAAAAAAATAAAAGTGCCCACCAAAGTCCCACAAAGAAAATAATCATGTATAATGGCATAATTTGGCATGAGCATACTTTACAGAGTTACGGAAACTTGTGCTGTAAACGGGTAATAATGAGTGTAATACATTCCACTATTGTCATAGATGTAAAAAAATAAATTTAAAAAAGAAAACAATCAGGAAGGAGTAACAGAAATAATTCAAATGTTAAATTAATTAATTAAAACTCTGATTTTTATACTTCAGAAAAAAATAGGTATGCAAATAGACCAAAATTTGGAAGTCCAGAAGTAGAACCAAACATAAACATGTCAATTTAATTTACGAAAAGTCAACATCTCCAATCAGTGAGAAAAGAGGAATTCCCCCCATTTCTCACCCCTCCAATGTGTCACCTTATGTATTTTTTCCTCTTGCCTACATTGTCATATTTCATGATGATTGCTTTTAAAAGAAATACTCTAATGCTAATATAAATTCCTTAGGCTAAAAACTCAATGCATATTTCATTTCATCACATCATTAAAGCATTAATGTTTCCTACTGCACAGAGGCCGAGGGAAGTAGGAGAGAGCCAGGAGAGATGGGAACTAATTGTGAGCTAGGGAGTGAGCCTCACTCCTGAAAGGTAGGACACCTGAGAAAGTAGCTGAAATGGCCCATTGCTATGAATATGATTCCTTCTCTGTAAGAAAAGTGCATGTGAAGCTACTTGCCACGTATGATGGATCTTAGAGCAAAGGTATTTGGGTAGGAGAGACCCTGGCAAAGTCTGAAAATGAAATTTTCTTTTGTAAAATTTCAAAGCTGTTCATTCAAATATTTGAAAAATTTTCTTTTGGGGAATTATTTTGAGAGACAAGGGAACACTGACATACAAAAATGCTTCTTGTTTTTGTTTCGAGGATGATTTGAGCCATTACTTATACGCACATACTAAATTTTATACGAAGTCCCACAATGCAATCTCATGTTAACTTATTCATTAATTATACAATAAAATTGCTGGAATAATTATCCCACTCATATTTTATTAATGCTTAATTAAAGATATAGCTTAAGTAATTGTGGCATATTGCAGCACTAGTGAACCAGAAAGCGATAATAAACAATACAATGACAGAAAATTACTGGTTAGAGTGGTTTAGTTTTATGGATCTTTTAGTGAAATTCATAAATAGATTACATCATTTTGGGATGTTTTCTGGCTCTGTATTAACCTTTCTAAATGAATTTCTGCCATGGGTATAGTATATTGATAAAAGTGGCTTTTATTGACAGGCTTAAAACAGGTATCAACATGCCCTTTGGGTTTTTTTTCATAAATCCAATTTTTAGATCTGATGTCAATGGTGGTTTAGAAATAAATGAGAGAAAGATTGACAAAAAGTCATAAATTGAATAACCATGGGGACTTAGGTTTAGGGGCCTCAGGAGGCATTGTGACTTATTGAATTATAACCTTAAGCAGAATTAAACAGTACCTTCCTTTGTATTTTCCTGCCAGTCAAAAAACATGACTCTGTAGTTCAAACTGCAGTCCAGAATGAAATGATTGTCATTAGTTGCAGTGTGATTCTTCCCTCATTTGAAAACCATCATTAAGCTCATGTACTGTGTAGAGACTAAAAGCAAAATAGCAAGCTGATTACATAGACAATGGTGACCAAAATTTATTGTTTATCCAGGTAGTTGGTTTATTTATTTTTTTATTTCAAATTACATAAACCAAGAGATTCCTTAAGAAATAAATAGATCAGATAAGGAGAAAAAACAGAGAAAAAAGAGAAAAAAGAAAATATTTTGGCTAAAGAATTACAAGTTAGGTTTGACTATGTTATTTTCTTAAAGAAGATTATTATTTATAAAGTCATTGTCTCTGACCTGAAATGTCAGGGCTTGGAATTACTTTCTTCATCTTCAATATATGAACTTCAGGATGGACCACATCCTGTTTATTTAATTGATGTCCTCAAGTCAGGGAGAGGTCTTCCCCAAAATCTGCTGGAATGAGGGGGAGATTAGTTTATACTAGAGGTAGCACTCACTGAGCTCTTCAGGGAGTGTTCTGCTATGTTCATCTAGCTGATGAACACAAGCAAAGCAGAGAAGCATCCCTAGTTGGAAGCTATTTAGAAAAATAACACACTTACGTCTTATTCTGAATGCCATGCATTGAACATTTGCAGTATTAATTTTGATTTACATGAGGTATGGCTTATCTGCTTGCAAATGAAAGATGACGGATGTTTTACACCATTAGTAGACATTGATCAAGTTGCATGTAGCTGGCTCAGGATCAGCAGTATCATCTTTGCAAGGACTTTTTGGCAGCTCTTTTTCCTAATTAGCACAGTACTTCACAGTTTTATTTGCAGCTATAATGCTCACTGTAAACTTCCTTCATTATCTCTTTATCCCCCTGGCTTTTTTCCCCTCAGAAGAGTAAATTACTTTACAGAAATGCCTAGGATTTGGTGTAAAATGGTATGTAGTCAAATAAGGATGTGGTAGCAGATGATGCTCAGTGAGATTTAACCCTGCCACCTGAGGAAGCAAAGTTGGTCTGCAATGAAAGCAGAAGGCTAAATACAGAGAGGCCAACAAATTGGTTTGTTTCTCAGAGTTAACTGGAATTTTCTAGATATTTTTGTAGTGAGTTGAGTTCACAGGTTTAGAGTCATCACCAAGGCCTGAACTTAGGTGTTGTATTCCCTGAATATTTCAAGAATAGTACGACCATCAGAGATTCATATACTGACAAATAGGAGTTCCATCCACTGGTCTGTTTTTATTAAGTGAAAGTTTTTTTATTGAGGTCATTGTAGATTTACATAAAGTTGTAAGTAATAATAAAGACATATCCCAAGTATCTTTTATCAGGTTCCTGCCAATGAAAACATTTTATGAAACTATAGGATAGTATGACAATCAGGTTACTTGATGACAATCCTTGATCTCATTCAGATTCATCCAGTTTAGCTTGTCCTCATTTGTGCATGTGCATATGTGTACGAATAATCCTGTACACCTTTATCAAACGTATCATCACCACTCTCAAAACACAGGTTAATTATATCACAAGGACCTCCTCATACAACTATACCCACCTCCTTCCACATTCCATCCTCCCAACACCTCTCAATCACTAATCCATTTAACCCTTTTTAAAACTATGTTGTTTCAAAGTGTTATAAATGGAATCAGGCAGAACATATCATTTGGAGATTGGCTTTGTTCACTCATTACCATTCACAGGAGATTGGTTCAAGTCATTGCCCAGGTTGTTTTGTTAGAAGGGCTCCAAATGGATCCTTACGGGTAGTATTAACTTCCCTGGTGTTTTCCCAGAGGCCTCCCGCCCACCTTGAGTGTGGGAGAAGAATGTGCCCACCTGAACTGCCTTCTGTCTATGATGAGGATCCGAAATGATGAGTCTGGGTGAATATCTTGTTTGTGAGGGGAGAATTTACATGCCTGACTACCGTATTGTTTCTCCCTTGCCAGAGTCCCCAAACTGTTTTCTTTCTCCTCGTCATCTTGCAAACGTTTCCAAGGGATACATTTTGCATTATTTGTAGGGTTTCTAGTTGCACTGTGTAGGGAAGGGCCAGGAACCAATCTACATCATCTTCTCCAGAGAGGTCCTCATGGTGGTTTGAATTTTGCTATTTATCCATCCTCATCTCTCTACCCAAAGAACACATTCTCCCTCTTGTTCATTATGTGTTCTTGCATTTACCTGATATGTATTTATGAACATTTGAATCCATCCTGCTTTATTCTCAGGCCTTAAATATGCAGGTAGGAAGCTTTTGGCTACAAATCGAGAATAAACAACCAACAAAAGTTGACTTAGAAAATAAGGAAAATAGAAGAAGGCTATAGGTGTATGGAAGTCAGCATACGTCTAATTCAGTAGTTCCATCTCAGTACCTCAAAAAGTCTGGCTTTTGTCCACAGAGACAAGAAGACTATTATAATCCCCAGCATAATAACGTCAACAACAACTAGAAAGACACAGGTTCCTGTTTTTGCATCCTTGAAGTAATATTTTCCTTGAAGCCCTGTAATAGATTGTCCCTTATATCTCATTACCTAGGGATGTGTCACATGCAAGCTTGCTGCAAGTAGGGATGAAAATTATTGTTTCAGAATAATTAACATTCGCTTAACTTTGTGACATACAGGTATCTAATTGTTAAACAATGTCACAGTTTCATTTGGAAGAAAATGCGTGGTAGTGGCTCTGGTTAAACCATGCTAATGAACTGTGGTACTTGTCTTACTATAATTACAGATATGATCAGATCTGTGAAATATAAAATGAGTCAGGTAGGATGGAAATTAAGAACAAGCAGGATAGGATGATGAAAAAAAATTGCTTCAGTGAAAAAGTTGGTCTCTAAGCTGCAAAATTCTATAACAAAAGAATGGAATTTTCGGCCTGATGGACAAATCAAGGTTTCGATCACAATTGATAGTGGATTTCTAGGAGAGTATGATAGCCCAGAAAAGCAGAAACAGTGTCCTGGTGCTCAAACAGGAAATCAGGTTTCAGCTAAGTGAAGTGGGGCCACAGATACTTAGGAGAGGCTGCGGACAGATTGCTTTAGTCTAGTATGGATTGGTTGAAAAGCCAGGTAGGTCTAGGTCTCTAGACAGAGGGTAAAACCCTGATGTTCCTGGGAAGAAAAAAAGTGGGGGCTCCCACTAAAAAAAAACCTAGTCCTCAAGGACTACTTGCTACACTCAACTTAAGTAACTCACTAAGCAATAAACTTTTCAATCCTTGAAGATGTATGTCATTCAGAAATATTTCATCTCTTTATTTTTCTTAGGATCCTGATATAATTCATTAGCAGAGAATTATTGAGAATAGGAGTCATTTAGCAAAATGGTATTTGATATTACTTGGAAAATAATTCAAATCTGGATTAGGGTACTGATGTTGGGATGGAAAATAAAGTTGATTAATTGAATGAGTTATTAAATATGTATTAATGCTTGTAAAATCAAAAATGCTATAGGCCAAATTGTATTCTATGTACCAATGGTACAAGCCTTTATTCCTAAGAAAGCATGCATTTGATTGGAATTTTTCTTATCAGATATTATGCTCACCTGAGATATATTCTTACCTGAGGATGTAAAGATAAGTAAGATATATTCTCTAACCTCATGTTGCTTAGTCTAGAAAAGAGGACATTCTGTGCATCCATCTTACTTATAGCTGAATTCCATAGAATCAGCAGAGAACCTGTTGCATAATTGATGTACAAAACCTTTCTGCATAAATGAATACATAAACAACTAACTATAATATTTCAGTGTAATACTATATAAAGGAAGTTTTAGGGTTGCTCATGTTATCTGGGGAAATGCAGGACAGGTAAGGGAAAGTCTCAGAGGAAAAATATTTGAACTGAACCCTGAAGGATGAGCAGGATTTTGCCAAGTAGAGAAACAGAATGAGCAAAGATGTAACTTATTCATTGTTTTGGGAAATGGTGAGAAATGTGCATGTAACAGGAACCTGTGGTAGACAATGAGTGGGTAGAGATGACCTTGGAAATGTAGGATGGACTCACTTGGGGAAGATAGACCTGAATATATTCTTCTAGGAGTTTGTTCTTTATCTTGCAGATAATGGGAAAACATCAACTGCATTCAAGTGTATAAACTGTATGATTAGATGTGATTCCCAGGAAGGACACATTGGAAGCAATATGGAGGACATGTTGGAGATAGTCATGGACCTGGATTCAAATTAACAGGTATTTGCAGTAATCCAAATGAAAAATGGTGAAATCTAGGATTAGGGCACTGACATTGGGAGGAGAATGCATTTTCTGGCATTGAGAGATATTTTAGAAACAGAATTATTAAAGAGACTTGATTGGGTATTCATGGTGATAAAGGAGAAGGGGAATCAATTTTCATTTTCTGGTTTCTAGTATGGGGAATTGAGTGGATAGCATTGTGGTTGGCTAATCAAGGTAAAGTATGTTGGGGATGAAGACTGAGGTAAACACTTAGTGGAAATACTGTGGCACCTGAAGAATATTCAGACATACAAGACACACATTAATAGCGTATTGATTACTGGGGTAAATTTTTTTTTTGGCAAGATGAACTTTTATTTAAGTATAGCATTACAAGGGCTCAGTGCAATAAACTCATGTAAAGTTACACACTTCTGTAAACCATCATCCAGGTTAATAAGGAATAGAACATGATGAGCATTTGCAAATTAATAAATCTCTTATGAACATGACAATCTGCATACTTGTTGGTCCTGGAACAAAAGAATAAAATCTTAACCAAAATAACAAAACAAAACAAAACAAAAATCTTTGCCTCTATTTCTTACCTTATCAACGAACTAGCTAGGTTTTTCTTCCCTCAGCATGTGAGAACTATATTGTACCTGGTTTGCCTTAAAATGAACTCTGATACACATCCTGGATGGCAACTCAAAGAGGTAGGTAGTAACATCCAGAGTAGCTGAATCTGAGACATGAGGTCCTGGGACTACTGGCAGGAAGGGATACCATGCATGTTGAGGAGCTGAGGGCAGAGAGAACAAATAGGGTTCTCAGATGAATTAAATAGTGCTTTTTAAATAAATTGACTACCATTACGGCAAAGCTCTGGCTCACAGGTATCGATTTTCTGCTTCTTACTTGGGTAATAACTATAGCTAATATTTATCGGCCACTTACTGTGTGCTGGGACAGTTCTGTGTTTTTTATAGGTATAAATAATTTAAACCTTCCTATTATTATCATCAGATGAAGCACCTGAAGCAAAGGGCTGCTGTGTAATTTGCCTGAAGTCACAGCTAGAATGTCAGGGAGCTGGGCTTTGAACTTGGACTCCTGGCCATGTTTCCTATATTAATGTTACACTCTGTGCAGTGAGCCACAGGGTGGGAAGCCATAGCAATTTATATAATTAGTGATGAATAATAATGTTCCCAAGCACTTGCTAATGCTCACGGCATAAATGGTAAAGGTTCTGAAGGAATAATTTAATCAGGAGTCAGTATAATGGTATGTAAACATATGAAGCATATGTAATCTTTATTTTTTATGTATTTTAATTTATTGAACACTTACTACAAATCAGATAATGGGCTTGCTGAGAATTCTGCCTTTCCGAAGCCTTAGAAAAGCAAGCATAGCACACATGATTACTGTGCAATGAAGGATCTTATAATGAGTTGGGTGGCAACTTGAAGGAGAAAGAGTTGTTTCCTGCTTGGAAGATGGGCAGCTCATGTTGGAGAAGACATTTGAATTGCCTCTTGAAGGATGAGCAAGCAGACATGTGCCAAAAAAGATAAGGAAAGAAGTTCTTAGAAGATCAAACCCACATGTTATGATTTGGATGTGAGGTGTCCCCCCAAAGCTCACGTGTTAGACAATGCAAGAAGATATGGAGGAGAAATGATTGGGCCATAACCTTAACCTAATCAGTGAATTGAATGCTGATGGGATTAACTGAGTGGTAGCTGGTGACGAGGTCTGTGGCTAGAGAAGGAGGGGCATTGGGGGTGTGTATTTGTATCTGGCCAGTGGAGTCTTTCTCTGCTATCGGATCACCATATGACCTGAGATCCATTAAGGTCCATTGTTTTCATGATCCATCAAGGTTCATTTCCTGTCGTGAAGGAGACTGTTTGAAAGGACCTGCCATATTTGCATTTTAGAAAAACCACTGGACTTCAGAGCAAGAGGAAAACAAGGTGATCCTGGTAGACTGAGGTACAGGTTCACTCAAGAATTACCCAAAATGACTAGGGAGGAAATGTTGAGGGTTTGATTGAGGAATGGACCCAAGAGGAGAATTGCCACTGTGATTATCACAATAGAAATAGCCTGCAACTCAGCATGTAGTTGTGTCAGGGCTTTGAAAGAAGATATCTAGAACTAGACATGAAGCATTTTATAATCTACATGCTTAAATATTAAAATTCGTGCACATGTTATAAATTCCTTTTGAGCTTCAGACTGTTTCTTCCTTAAAAGTATTAAAATGACCCATCCTTTACATGTCAAATTTTCTTTTTTCTAGATTCCTGATTAAATGATCCTGTTCAAAGGAATGTTCTTTTCTTCTTTCATGACCCTAATGACAAGCTTTTAATTTTTCTTTAAGGACTTAAAAAAGAATTTCTATCTAGCAGGCTATGTACAAAATCTCATTAGGGAATTATTCTAAAAGAATATGATCTTTGACCCCTACAGAGTTTTACATGCAAAGAAATATTTTTTTTAAAAAAGGGATTTGGCTTTAATATAACCTAAAGTTGAATAAAAAGTTCAGATGGGTTAGGGCAGAAATGATTTTGCCCTTAGTCAGGAAGTAGGGCCTGGAGATGGCTACTGTTGGGCTCCTTGCAGTCAGGTGGTGAGCCTGATGGGTCTGTCCCCACAAGAACAGCTGTGTGGACTGCAGGTCCTTGCTGGCCCAGTGACTACTCCAAGCCAACAGGGCAATTCCTTAGGAGCAAGTAACAAACATAGAGAAGAAATCCTGTCCTTCAGTTTTGTTTCATTTTCTTATCTTTTATTTCATTCAATCTTCTCTCAATTGCATTTTTTAAAAACTTAAAATTTCCATAATGTAAAATTCACAATTCTAAGCATCTTAAACTCTGCAACCATCATCACTAATTCCAGAATATTTTCATCACCCCAAAACAAACCCATTAAGCAGTCATATCACATTCCCCACTTCCTCCATCCCTGGCTGCCAACCACTAAGCTACTTTTTGTCTCTATAGATTTGCTATTTTGCACATTTCTCATACAGTGAATCATACAGTCTGTGGCTTTTGTGTTGGTTTCTTTCATGTAGAATACAGTTTTGAAGATTCCTCCATGTCACAGCATATATGGGTATATCACTCCTTTTTTGGCTCTTTCCATTGTATGGCTCTACCACATTGTATCTGTTCTTCTGTTATTGGATAATTGAGCTGTTTTTACTTTTTGACTACTATGAATAATGGTGCCATGAACATTCCTGTATAAGTATTTGTGTGGCCATGTGTTGTAACTCCCTTGAGTATATACCTAGGTGTGGAACTGCTGAAATCAAATGAAAACTTTGTTATTTAACTTTTGAGGAAACTCCCAAACCATTTTTCATATTGGTTATATCATTTTACATTCTCATCAGCAATGTATAAAGTATTCCAATTTCTTCAAATCTTGATCCACACTTGATCTTTGAAAAATTGTAGACATATTTATTGCCTTTCATAATTATTATTAATAAATTCGATGAGAATTAACCCATTGTATTCACATTACAGTTTCCGTACATCTTTTTAAAAATTTATTTATTTTTTTATTCAAATTTGTTATATATGACAGTAGAATGCATTACAAATTCATATTACACATATAGAGCATATCTCTGGTTGCATACAAAGTATATTCATACCATTCATGTCTTCATACATGTACTTAAGGTAATGATGCCATCTCATTCCACCATCTTTTCTACCCCTATGTCCCTCCTTTCCCCTCCCACCCCTTTGCCCTATTTAGAGTTCATCTAATCCTCCCATGCTGTCTCTCCCAACCCCATGAATCTACGAATCAGCCTCCTTATATCAGAGAAAACATTTGGCATTTGTTTTTTTTGGGGGGGACTGGCTAACTTCACTTAGTGTTATATTCTCCAATTCCATCCATTTACCTGCAAATGCCATGATTTTATTCTCTTTTATTGCTGAATAATATTCCATTGTGTATATGTACCACATTTCTTTTATTCGTTCATTCACTGAAGGGCATCTTGATCCCACTTTTCTGCATGGTTTTTTTTTTTTGCAAGCCTCTTGAAGTTATTTCATTAAAAGCTACTTTAACCATTCTTTTTATTATTGAAGTCATCGAAATCTTTTCCTAGTGTTTGTCATATTCCAATAGGTAACAATTGGGGTTTTATCTATTGCTGCATGGCAGATCACCCCCAAATTTAGCAAGTTGAAAGTGCAACCATTCATCTAACATTTTGGGGGGTCAAGAATTCATATCTAGCTTGGATTTGTTCTCCATCACAGGTCTCTCTCAAGACTAATAAAGGTGTGAGTAGGAGGCCTCAATGGAGCAAGATACACTCAGGCCTCAATGGAGCAAGATACTTCCACCCTCACTCACATGGGTGTTAGTAGGCTCCATTTCTCAAGATTATTAGACTGAGGGCCTCAGTTTTTTTTATTGCTTATTATGTAAAGTCCTTATCATACAGGCTTCTCCTTAGGACAATTCACAGTTTGACAACTATCTCATCAGAGTGAGCAGGAGAAAGAAAGAGCAAGCAAGATAGCAATGGCAATCTCTCTGTGATTAATCTCAGAAGAAACATCTCCTCATATCTGTCATATTCTATTCGTTAGAAAAGAGTCACTGGGTCTAGCCCTGCCTACGAGGGAAAGAATTTTACAAGGGTATAAATACTAAGATGTAGGAATTATTGGGGGTCATTTGTGAGGCTGTGTATCACAATATGTTTAAGGAAAGGGCTTTGAGGATAAACTAAGCATATTTTTATAAATTTAAATGTTTTTAAATAAAAATTTTTAGTGTTTCCCTAAATGCCATTAGGATATTTCTTACAGAAAATAAATTGTTTTCAAGGTTTTGGGTCACTGGCAAATGTAGAAAAGTTTGACACACACACAAAAAAAATTGGAGTCAATAAGGAGACCTGAGTGTGACCTTGAGGCCCAACATTAACAAAAATTCATCTGCTTGTACAAAGCCCTTAGAGGCATTGTGCTTTAGTTTCACTATCTGTATCATCAAAGGGTACTTTCTATCATGAGCTGTCAAGCTTTTGTTTTAACCTTCAATGACTAATACAAAATTTACTCTACAGCCTGCTGCACACCCGTTTGCAACCAGTTGATGTTGATGGGTAACTGAAACAAAACTTTCAAAAAGTACACTTATAAAACACAAAGCTCTCTGATATTTCCCTCAGTGTTCATGAAAATATTATTTTTAATAAAAATAAGTAAACCCAGCTAAATTCCTTTATTGCCTTCCGGTGGATTCTGATCCTTGGTTTGAAAGCATTATGATTTCTGTAGTTACTTCCAAAACTATAAGACTAATCGAGGGTTATTTCCTATATCTGTGAAGATTGATGAAAAGAGAAAGGTGTATATTTCTCTTTTTCTTTAAACACTGAGTGGGTCAGTTACAAGTTTATTAGCAAGCTTTCTGTCTTTCTGATACACAATATGTTTGTACATCATTTTGGCAAAGAGGTCCTGAGTAGCTAAATCAGAAACCTAATGACTGCAGGGGATAAATAGCCTTTGGCTTTGCTGCAGGCTATCAATTCTCCCCAACACTCCTAATCCTCAAAAATGACCTTTCTTTCCTAGTCTGATAAATTCAAGGGCTCATCGATTCTGTCATATATGTTATACATTGTTCTCTCTCATAGTGTCACTATTTCACTCATCATTGTGGATGTATCATAGTTGGTGTGATGTGTAATGCTGTGTGTTCATGGGAAATAGCCACTGAAAAGGAATTTTACCAAGATGCAGGAATGTCATCTTTACTGCCATTGAACGCCTGTTAAGTGTTGGAAAATGCACAAGGCATGTGGACATTGCTGCTACATTTTTTTCTCCTAGGTACATCTAATGCAAGAGCGGCACAAGATCTGTGACAGCTCATAGAGTCAAATTTCTTTGAAGTTTTGTGTTTTAGCTTAGATATTTATGCAAATTTGAACTCTACGATATGTACTTGTTTTAATACCTAATCAATGTTTTACATTATTTATGAGCAAAACTACTTTAACTTCCCTCACTCCCCAATTTTAGATTAAAATTTATGTTCAGGAAGTTTCATCATGATTATCCCTGGCTTAGAGCAAAATATTCTTAGGAGTTTTTAGAAGTATGAAAAGTGTGTGTATTTAAAGATATATATTTGTTATATTAATATTGTATGTTTGTAGTTATACATAGTATATTATATATAACATTACATATATTTTATATTATATATTAAATATGTTTGTAATGTGTAATATATTTGGATAAACAATGAATTACATAAGTATATTTCATATATACTTATTATATATTAAATATTCATTAATTATATGCATTATTATATATATGTATATAATAACCCTATGAAATAGATTTTATTGGACTTAGAAAATGAGGAATAAGAAGCTTCACAAATTTGTATAATGATAAATAACAGCATAAGATCTTAAAAATAGGTCTGTCTGTACAACCCTATTTGCTTTGTCATGTCATAATGTCTTTCAACCATGAAATGAGGAAGAGTCCAGAAAATCATGAAGTCTTCACTGCCGATATTTTAAGGGATCCATACATTTCCATTATAAGTATTCTGCATCTGAAAGAGAAAATATGGGAAATGTGAGAAGTAAAACCCCTGTTCTATGAAAGAGATCACTGATTTCTAAGGTAAGGTTGAGGAGAAGTGTAGAAGACCATCCTATGGATTAGCCAGTTGGGTTCATATTTAATATGATTAATATTCATAAATCATGTAGGATCTGGTTTGCTGGGAACAAGATTTGAATTTAGATGGTGTTACATCCAGGGACCATGGATTTCCAGACTTCTTCTTTGACAATCTTTTCTACGATAGCTCATTTTCCTGATTTTTTTTTTCTGAATCCAATCACCCATAAAAAGAGAATGCATAGGGATGCTTATAGGAAGGGAGGAAGACAGTGCACACACAGCACACCAAAAGGATCCCTGATTTACCAACACTTTCAGCTGCTTGCAGCTTTTCATTAGTTGCAAGGGGTCCACTTCCTACATAAAGAAACAGCTGGAAATGAGGTAAGAACAGAAGACTGGGTCTGTGTGTTTTAAAGCACAGCGTCTTCAAACCGTTTATTATGACAAGATGTGGAATTGGACGTTGAAGTAAAGCTTATCTAGTCCCTTATAAAAGGGACTAAAAGCCATGTATCCCCATGTCATCTAGGATTTTTTTAAGCTTTGTTTCAGAAATTGGCATTTGTCAGTGAATTAGGTTAATTTTCCTGCCTATATATATCAGATATTCTTAAAGATTTAAAACACTGATTTGTGTCATCTGGAAAATAATTATTGGCCTAAATTTTTTGACATCCAAGTAATCCCATATATTATCTGTACTAGCACTCATGAAAAACAGGATGCTTTATTTTCACATGTAGGTCACCTTTTCTACCCATCTTCACACACCTCCTCAAAGGAGAATGATACAAATATCTTACATTTCTTACTCCTTTATTGACTTCAGTGTATAACTTTTGTCATATATTTAGAGGTACATATTTCTAATTTTACTAGAAAATGCCAAACTGCTCCAAAGTTACTATTGATTTAAACTTTTCCCAATAT
This sequence comes from Ictidomys tridecemlineatus, assembly GCF_052094955.1. Taxonomy (NCBI): domain Eukaryota; kingdom Metazoa; phylum Chordata; class Mammalia; order Rodentia; family Sciuridae; genus Ictidomys; species Ictidomys tridecemlineatus. Next base: position 135,572,882 of record NC_135482.1, read on the forward strand.
TATGTGAGAATTTGTCCTTTTCTTATCTTTCCATTACTCTTCCATATTTAAACTTTGTGCAATGAGAATGTACTGCATTTATTCTCATAAAAACTATTATATTAATTTTCAGAAACTATCCTTACAGAAAGAATACATATTATCTTGTCATTTAAGTATGTATGTAGAATAAGTTTTAATCCTTGGGAAATGATATGATTGAGTTTATTAATAATTAACTATGACTTTAAGTTATACTTATGGCTGCCAGTAAACTAAACCAAAAACCAATTATTCTCCCATTCCCAAGTCAAATGATCACTTTGTGCACCTGCTATTATGCTCACACAAAGGAAAGAGTAGTTACGAGGGAGTCCCACATGAATAGCCAACACAAAGAGAAACATGCTAACCTCACGACCTGATTTAGGAATGATAAAGAATTTACTTCTCTTTTTCTCTCTAGTACAACTGTATGACAACTGTGGAGAAATCTGGAATCGTAAGATAAATGGCTGTGGATTTTATGGAGTGTTGGTATTTAGACAGAAGCATGAACTACCTCAAGTCTTGAGAAAATAAAAGTCTTGTTCTCTCTGGAGATCACCGTCTCCTCCTGGAAAAGTATCTGTTTCTGAAATGTGCAATGCTTCCCAGCACTTTAAAGAACTTCAGGCCACAGTAAGGTCCTGGGATCCCTTACAGCAATTGAATTCAAACAGGCACAGTACAATTAGGGGGAACCATATTTTGTAGGAAAATATCTCCTTACCTTATGGTACAATTGGTTTTGGTGTGCTTCCTTATAATGTGAAATGTTCTCTTTCTACTTTCAAAGATTTTAAAGCATTTATTCTGTACATCATTATATTACATTTTTTAAAATCTCATATTCTATCAATTAAATTTTTATAACAAGTCCTCATTGAGTAAATAAATATATAAATATACATATATGCATATATGCATACATTCATTCATACATTCTTTACTTTTTTGTATAGAATATTGAACTAGCTAAATAGTGTAAAACATACAAGGAATAATAATTTCAAAACAAATTAACATTAGTCTAAAATTATTATTACTATAAAATGCTTTTCTACTAACAAAGATTTGTTAAAACTAGAATAATACATTTGAATATGCTTTTCTTTAAACAAAAAGCAATCTGTCCAGCACTTCATGATGTAGCAACTTAAGGCCTGCTTCTAGGTGCTATTTATTCTCTACTAAATTTTAAGGTTGAAAAGTATATTTCACATATATACGTAAATGGTTTTGGCAGTCAATTAATAAAGCATGTGTTTCAAACTCCTCCCTACATTTACAAAGCATTTACTGAAAATAGGGTGCAAATATTCATTTTTTTCACATTAAATGCAGTATCTATGATATTTTAATGTTTTAAGCCTATATTTCATTCTTTACTAAAACTCTTTGAAGCTCTTAAAACAGGTGAGAGAAGCCCATTTCCAAGTTATTGAAGTATGCAAATATGAACATTTTTCCAGATGAATTATTTTTATCATTTTCAATGACAACAATCCTATAAATATGGAACATGGTACTGGGAATTTATCCAGGGGTGCTCTACCACTGAGCTACCTCTGTCCTTTTATTTTTAAATATTTAAAAAAATTCTGTTTTGATATAGGGTCTCACTAATGTAGCTCAGGCTGGCCTCAAATTAGCCTCAGCCTCCCAACTCACTGGGAGTATAGGTGTGCACCACTGCATGTGGTTTAAATGGAAATATTTTAAAACATCATTTCTAAAAATACTTCTTTTATAGCATGAATGTCTTTTAAAAAAAGGAGCTACATTGTGACTTACTGTTCAATAAGTATAGTAAAGTCTTATGAGCACAGATTAGGTGTGTTAATTTAAAAACACATTACCTAGGATCATATTACAGTTAACAGTTATTCGTCATATTAAACATTTGTACAACTGAGACATCTTTGTAATAGAAAAACATACAACTCATCTTTTGAGAACTCAAAATAGCTAAGAAACCTCTCTGTCCATCAGAAGATTTCTACATTCTCTCCATATGACATATTTTAAGTATTTCTTCATGTGATGAATATCATCATCCAAAGTACGTGTATGAAGACATGACTTGGTGTGAATATACTTTGTATACAACCAGAGATATGAAAAACTATGCTGTATATGTGTAATATGAATTGTAATGCATTCTTCTATCATTTATTTTTTAAAAAATCAATTTAAAAAAAACCCAGAAAGGGCCTGATTGGTCTTATGAAACTGCAGCCACCATCCAAAGCAAGGGCCTGCTCCTGCCCACAATGTGTCATTCCTGTTGTGTCCTATGGGTGCTTGGACTTGTGTGGCAGAGGCCCTGACAACTCAGAGCACTTCATTCACTTTATTTGCTTCTGGC